>NC_136430.1:377790999-377928499 GCF_052849685.1 Lactuca virosa | reverse complement strand
ATAGAGGCAACGTTGATGATAAATATGTTGGAGCATGAAAATGCTCTACAATGATGAGTGTTTATTAGATTAGAATATTCCCTTGTATGAAAAACATATTCCTTCCACTAGTATATAAAGTGGAGGTGAGGGTCATTTGTTTGTAAGAGTGCACTATGTAGACATTAGTTTAGAGAGAGTTTTAGGTGGGCATTCTCCCCATCCATGAGAGTTGTTCATGTAATATTTTGTATCTCTCTATGTATCCACTACAGTTTTACTCACATATTATGCTCTTCATTTTTCATACGATTATCTTCTTGATATTATATTTCCGCACCAACCAATCGATAAAATGGGAACCTACAAGTGGTATCAGAGCGTAACCTTGAAGATCTCACAATTAGTTCAAGGGAACAATCATGATTAGTTTATTATCTTGAAGATGTTCGTTTCTATGAAGCATTTCCCAGCCTTTGCACTGAAAAATCTTATGTGAGTTATTTACTGTTTTGTTGGTGATGTTGCTAGAAAATAAAGATTATGTTGTTCTTGTTCATACATTTTTGCTGCTGTTAAATTTGAGCTTATGAAGAAAAATATTTTGTGCTGAAGATGATGAAGTTTTTGTGAAAAAGGTGGTGTTTAGATCTTGTTATCCCATGTAAAAAGGTGTTTGAATAAGACAAAAAAAGAGTTATGGGATAAAAGATCTGATTCAGAGGTCAAATTTAGGAATTTATGAGCCTTTAGTGTGTTTAGGACTCTTATCTCGGAAGTGTACAAGTAATGAAGCATGTAGTATAGTTGATTAGTGCATGTTTATCCAAGTGTGTGGTCAAAGGAACCTTAAAGCATGTTTGACAATAGGAAACATTTTTTGTCCTATTAGTTGACTTATTTATGAGAGAATATGGGGATGGGACATCTCATGAAGCTTTTCAGCTTTTGTCACTCTTGCATTTGATGCTCTGACATTTATTGTCATCTAGTGTTGAGTTGTGATAAAATTTTCAATTCCGAGATGTTTTCCCAAGCCAAAGCCTCTCATATCCAATACCTCTCATCATTTCGGACCTCTCCTTGCACCACAACTCCAATCTGAGAAGCCTTGCTATCCGAGAAGCCTATCTATCCGAGACTCCTCGCATCCGAGGTCAACTCAGTCTGAAACATCAAGAATTTTGAAGTCTCGCAACTTAAAAGTCTCGCTTCGGACATCAGGTGCATTCCTCGCAATCCGAGATCAATTTTGTCCGAGATGCCTTCCAATCTGAGATGCCTCGCATTCTGAGACGCCTCGCTATTCCGAGAAGCATCAAATTCCAGGACATCCTCACCTTCCGAGACACCCTCGCATTCTAAGGAGCTTGCCATTCGAGACGCCTCTCATTCCGAGACGCCCTCGCATCTCGGACTCACCACTAATCATAAGTTCACCTCAGAGCCACCACTTCCGAAGCCCTCCTCACTCACCCATCTCGGTCCTGCTACAAAATCTGAGATACCACTTCCGAAGCCTCCTTCATTCCAAGGTTAACCTTCTAACCCTCTTTCTCTTCGGATCCTCTCTATTTTTTTTTGTTTCTTTGGATTTTCTTGGTCCGATGCCACCATAATTTTGTAACTTTTTATTTTTTTACGTTTTATTTAAAACCAATTCATTTTACTTAATACCGATTATTTTTATTAAAACCATTTTTTAGTAAAACCATCTTTTTTTAACACCAATTTTAGCCCCATGGTTTATGACTTCATTCTTCTTGCTGATTATGAGTGAAGACACAATTCAATTTAGAGATATTATTTGCGTGTTCTTTCTCTTTCCGAGCAACTCGCATTTGCAACCTCATATTTTTATGCTTCAGAGATTCGGATTTATAGATTTTTCGAAGTTTGGATCTTTTCCGAGGTTTGCATTTTTACTACCTTCGGACCATTATTTGGGAGTTCAGGTTTGCATTTAGGTTATCAACATTGCTTCGGTTCAGCATTTATGGTTCTTCAGCAGCGGGTTTGTCATATATATTCTATAGTGTTTCTTCAATTCGACAATACATCACCAAGTCTACCCATGACCCAAGAATAATATACTCATTTTTATGAGTAGATGCTCACATCAAGGGGGAGCGTGTGATGGTCCATCATATCCGACATATTCTCTTGCCCAGTTTCATGATTATTTTTTATCTTTATTGCATGGTCGGTCTGTAACATCCGGACTTTCGGGTACATCATTGTATGTTTAAATTGTTTGAAGAATTAGGAGCGACTCGGCGAGTTGTGAGTCCAACTCGTCGAGTAGAGTCGAGTTGTCCGCGTGGCTTTAATGAATGGACTCGGCGAGTCAGAGAGCCAACTCGCCGAGTAAGTGCTGGGCAGAGAAACCCTAATTTTCCGAGTTTGTCCCCTATTTAAAGGGCCTTAAGCCCTTATTTCCGCCTCCCTTATCTCCAGAGAGCCCTGTGGGAAACCCTATATCAGTTCCATCCATTGTGAGAGAGAAAGTGGCTAATTTGGGTGTTCTTGTGCAACTTTGAGAGGGGATTTGGGAGAGCATCTTGTCTTGGATCAAGAGAAGGCTTTTGGATCCAGAGATTTTTCAGAGTTTTGCTTCAGTTGGAGGTAAAAAGATGCTAGCTTGATCATTTCCTTATGAGATCTTGTTTTAGGGAACTTTTAGGGCTTTCTTCCATTTATCTTGTGTCATGGAGTGATTTGTGTATGGTTTGAGGTTGGAACCTCAGATCTGGACTATGAGTGGCCTTGTGAGTCCAGAGACCCGAGCTTTATTGAGTTGGAAGCAAGCTCTTGTGCTTCTAGCCCTTGTTGGAGCATGTTTTGGCATTATGAGCCTTATATGCCATGCATGAACGTAAAGCTTGCAGCTTTACGTGCTATTCGAGCCTTAGGAGGGTAGATCTGGAGTGTGGGGTTGTAGATTTGCTTAGAATCGTCTGAATGAGGATTGGGTTTGAATGAACTCGCCGAGTCAATAAGACGACTCGACGAGTCGGTGAGGGTTGGTCCCGTTGAATTGATCATGCGATAACTCGGCGAGTTGGGGATCAACTCGACGAGCTGAGCTGGATCTTCACGAGACTTCTGAGGAATGAGTAGACTTGACGAGTCACATGGGTGCACTCGGCGAGTCGGGTCAAACATGGACAGTTGACTCGAGTTTGACTTCTGTTGACTTTAGGGTTTGGTCAACATGAGTAATGGAGACCGTGGAGGGGTAAAATGGTCTTTTACCCAATTCAAGAGTTAGAGGGAGAAGAATAACATTTGGTTATTGAGAATCGAGAATCGAGTATTAATTAGAGATATTTACCCTATGTGTTAGGCAGTGGCTAGTTCGAGATTCGAGTTCGAGGATGATTGCTTGTTGCTTGCAAGGTGAGTCTTCTCACTATACTTTACCTAGAGTGGTACTTATGTGTGACCTGAGGGTCTTACGTGATTACATTGAGTATTATGTTATCCTGCCTTATGTTTATTGTTGTGCATTATGTCTTTGTGATTTATGTTATGTGGAGCTTTACAGACCGGACCAGAGGGTCCAACGAACCGTGGGACTGGAGGGTCCCACTGAGACACATTGACCGGAGGGTCTTACAGTAATATAGCATCGAGTGGCTAATGAGCTGTGTGTGTGGTATTTTAGGGAACTCACTAAGCTTCGTGCTTACCGTGTTATGTGTTATGTGTTTCAGGTTTCTCAGGATCGCGTGAAGGCACCGGCTTGATTGCACACACCAGTGAAAGAGTTATGTTTTTGAGGATCCTGGATTTGAATCAAACAATTATGGAGTTGTGATTTTTAAATTAAATAAATGAGATTTTCGTGAAATGTGTTATGAGAATTATGCGATTTTTAAATGAAAATTTTATTTGAAAATTTACGGTGTTACAAATTGGTATCAGAGCCTTGGTTTGAGGGATTGAGATGCACCTTCGGGTAAGTCTGGACTCAAACTGAGGATTTGAGAAAAGTTTTCAAAAAGAAAAGATTTTTCTATAACGAGTAAGAGTTTCTAAGAGAAAACAAGAAGGAGCAGTGTGTACAATCAGACAGAGCCCGAACGGTGATTTCCCAAAGTACCCTTACTTATTTGTGTTATGAGTTATTATTGGGATATTAGTGATGCATGCTAGAAGATAGGCTAGGTATTTCATATTTTAGGGCTAGAGTTTCCTGATTTGTGATGCCTTGGCCTAGGAATTTTGCTATCTGTGATGTGTTTTGAGTATGTGCGGAGTAAGAGTATCCAGCAGGAATATTTCAGAGATAGAGCTTTGAGTAGAGGAGTAATCTAGGAGTGATGCTTAGATTAGCATTGGAGGAGCCTACTGAGAGAGTAGTTAGATACCCGCATGGGGTACAGTTGCTTGAGTTCGGTGAAACCTGTTGATTGTGAGTAGAGCGAATATAGTTGTAACCTAGAGTGGTTTTACGTGCTGGAGGAGATTAGTCGATGCCCGAATGCTGCTTGCTTCGTGCTTTGTGGAACTCTAGATGATGAAAGTCAGCTACTAAGTGAATATGACGATATTCAGGAGGTAGATGGTTGGCATCATAAGGAGTTCTTCAGCAGCTGATGGCAGAGAAGTGTGAGGACCTAGGGAGAGCCTAGGAAGTGACCTTAGTCAGATGAGTTCGCTGTTAGAGGAGGGTATCCGCTGGGGAGCGACCATATTTATCAGGGTTGGTGATCAAGAAGGTTGAGTAGCCACTTAGGAAATCTGGAACGAACTGTGTGAAAAGTATGGGTAGATGTGGAAGGTAGTATGGGCCCGTACTACTGAAAGCAGAGGACCCGTTCTCGAAACAGGGAGAATTCCAGAGGTTCTAAGTAGCTGATTAAGAGGAAATAACATGGTTCGGGTACCATGATTCGTAGAAGATTGGGAAGAGATAACATGGTTCGGGTACCATGATTCATAGCAGATCGAGAGGTGGTCACATGGTTCGAGTACCATGACTTGTGGTGGTTAGTGCTTCTGGTTTTACCAGTTATCCCGTTGTTTTTGATTAGACTGAGATCAGATGTGATAGAGTGTGGGGATAGAGGGCACGTTGAACGAGTCTCAATGGAGCATACCTTGAGAGGGAAATCGAGATAGTTTCCGAGAGATTTTTGGTGAGATGCCAGTTGGAGTCGCAAGACTCATGGATGAGTAGAGATGGTGCTTTATGGAGGATTACGGTCTGAGTTGAGCAATCGGCCGATAGTGGAGACATCACTTTCGTTGGCCAGAGTCGTGCTATTTCCTTTTCCTGTGAGAAGCAGAAGAGCCATCGAGTTTTCAGTTTTGAGTTTGAAGGTAAACCTTGTGGCGTAGCATTGGTTGCGATCTTTCACCAGAGTATCTGGGCAGTATGTCTGCCGCAAGGTAATATTATAGTATGAGAGGGTCATCAGTGGGGACTGAGGTGGTCAAGGACAAGGACATACCCTATTTGGGGATAGTAGGGCATATGTTAGCAGCAGTGTCAGGTGAACAAAAGGAGTATATTGGGGCAATGACACTCATTGTCTGTGATAGATATCGAGTGTGAGGGTGAGGTATTTGCTCTCATAAGAATTCTCATGATGGGACGTTGGTTGGGAAGTTGAAAATGAGGAGTGTGATAGTTCATTAATTTTCAGACTGAGAGTTGTGACTACTACTTGAGAGTTGAGATGTCTGGTAGTATGTCAGTATGAGATTGGAATGAAGTTGGGAGACTGGTCGGGGAATCAGAAACGAGGTGCGTGATGGTGCATTATTTCCAGATTGAGAGTCTGGACTGTGTCGGGACAGTCGGGGTATCCGGCGGTGTGTCGGTCTGAGGCATTCAAGATGACTAGAGGCAGTCACGTTGGGAAATTTTCGAGGACTTTATCTGAGATTCGGGATGTTTTGAGTTGCTTTGTCCCCATCGGTAAGATCATCGAGTGTTATGTGGTACATTCCAAGAGTAAGTGTAATGTACTTGGTGAGACACTCTCTAGAATAGATGGTTGGTGTGCCAAATGGTGATGGTTCGAGCCCTGAGTGGGGGAGAACCGGGCATTGTATTGAGAGTATCATAGGTTTGTTCAAGAGCGGTTAGAGGACTGGATATAGTGACCTACGGTGCGGATACATGAGACCAGGGTTATTGGTGATCGAGACGAGGTGCAGAGCGAGATAATGCATGTTGTACGTGTTCAGGAAGGAATGAGTGTCTCCATGGCAGGTGGCCGTTGGTCGGAGACCTGGTGGTGGTTAGGAATTCTTCAAGGCTTTAATGGTAAATTCGAGGTGATTGGATCGTAAGGATAGTTTCGGCAGTTGAGAATTTCTGGTTCAATGTATGGGTTGTTATATGTATTTTGGGAAGGGTAGAAGTTGATTGGGCAACCAACTTCAGGGTCGATATGAGTATTCTTACATGGGTTTTGAGCATTAGAGGAGGGAGTTTCGGATTGTCGTCAACGTGTTCTGAGTCATTAACGATTCCTCCATGTTTCGATTGAGAGTTGGGATATTCCGAAGTTACGAGTTGTTTGAGAGGAAGATCAGTTGTGAGATTCTGAAGGGATGCATTGCGGTATCTGAGTATGATGCCGCAAGTAGGATATCGGTGGTTGAGGCAAGACATCGTGAGGTTCTGTGATGGTGTGCCGAGGTATCCGAGTGGGATGCCCTGATTTTCGGATTATCTTGAGATTTGAGTTATGAGATGGCAAGTGGGGTATCAATTGACTACAGTTCCAGCGGGAGCCCTTCAACTAATGCTCATCAAATGGGAGTATCCAAGAATGTGAATTGCAACGAGGAAAAGTGTTGGACACGACGGTTGTCGTCAGGAGTGGAGATGCATAACCTGGGTGGGTGTGTGTACCTATCTATGTTGAGCCGTGGAGTATTCGATAGTGAACTCAGTGGGGTGACGACTTAAGGAGGAGATTATGGGGTGATAAGAGGGTGAGTGGATCCGAGTGGGAGTAATCACTTCGGATTATCAGGGGAAAACCATAGAGTGAGCCCATGGCGAGTCAGCGAGAGAGTGTTATGATACTACGGGGAGTCGTAGTGTTCACCAGTCAGCAATAGAGTGTTGTGATACTGCGGGGAGCCGTAGTATTCATGAGTCAGTGAGAGAGTGTCATAGGCCTGCGGGGAGCCGTAGCCTTCACGGGTTAGTGAGAGGGAATCTTATGATACTACGGGGAGCCGTATTATTCGCTAGTCAGAGCATGACGCAGGAGAGTTTTTAGGCTTGGGTAGCCTTATTCTTTGAGTTTCGGGAGCCTGGTGGTCGGCCCAGGGGCGGGATTGGGGTCTCCATATTTGTCAGGAATCGTTGCATCCTGAGTTAAGTGGCGTTTATCACAATCGAAAAGAAATTGGGGAAGTGATGTACGCGTGGGTTGCGGGTCATGGGTCATGAGTTGAGTGCTTCATTGGGACGAGTGGTTCCAATTTTGTGTCGGACCAGACTCTCGAGTTTGAGTTTAGCTTTGGTGGTGAATTGAGTAGGCGAAAGAGATTCCGGATTCAGAGATGGGTTCCAATTTGAGGGGTATTGTGTGTCATCTGATGTCTTAGACCTAAGTGGGTCAGTCCATTTGTATGGGAAGGACCGTGAGATGCATGAAACTAATGAGTAGTAGGCGGCAGAGGTCGAGGGTGAGACGATTTCAGTTGGGATTGTAGTATTCGCTTGGGGTTAAGCGAACCTCGTGACTTGTGTGTCATAATGATCTGAGATAGTTGTTGTGAGAAGGAAGTCAGTGAGATGTTTTGGGGTATGCAGTGGGTAACCTTTGGAGGTTCAACTGTGGGGACGAGAGTTGACCTGGTGCTCAGGGTTGAAAGGGATATCTAAGAGGGAGCTGAGGCTTATGATTGTTAGATGTTAGAGGATGCTTCTGAGCAAGCATGATCATTTTCTTGTGTTGAGGGCAGGGTGTTAAGAGTTCTTTGTTCAGATGGGATTTCGATTGCAGTTCAGTGGATGGGTCTCTGGGGTAATGTGACCATTTCGCTCATTGGAGTATGATTGGAGCACTTAGTATGTCTCGTATGAGTGATCAGTGGCAAAATTTTTTGGCTTTAACTGTTTCTATCAGTCGCTATGAGAGAATCAGAGGGGCAATGAGTTTTCAGGGTCCGTTATTCGAAGAGCAAATAACATGATGATAGCTTGAGAGGGCGGTCGGGCAGTAGGGTCTCAGGTGTCTATGGAGGAAGTTAGTTGTATGGTATGAGATCCTTCGGTGGTACTTTTCGGGTTGTTGGGGTCAATCTATGTGGCGTTGAGAAGCGATTTCGAGGGCGAAATCTAATTCAAGTGGGGGAGAATTGTAACATCCGGACTTTCGGGTACATCATTGTATGTTTAAATTGTTTGAAGAACTAGGAGTGACTCGGCGAGTTGTGAGTCCAACTCGTCGAGTTGTCCGCGTGGCTTTAATGAATGGACTCGGCGAGTCAAAGAGCCAACTCGCCGAGTAGGTGCTGGGTAGAGAAACCCTAATTTTCTGGGTTTGTGCCCTATTTAAAGGGCCTTAAGCCCTTATTTCCGCCTCCCTTATCTCCAGAGAGCCCTGTGGGAAACCCTAGATCAGTTCCATCCATTGTGAGAGAGAAAGTGGCTAATTTGGGTGTTCTTGTGCAACTTTGAGAGGGGATTTGGGAGAGCATCTTGGCTTGGATCAAGAGAAGGCTTTTGGATCCAAAGATTCTTTAGAGTTTTGCTTCAGTTGGAGGTAAAAAGATGCTAGCTTGATCATTTCCTTATGAGATCTTGTTTTAGGGAACTTTTAGGGCTTTCTTCCATTTATCTTGTGTCATGGAGTGATTTGTGTATGGTTTGAGGTTGGAACCTCAGATCTGGACTATGAGTGGCCTTGTGAGTCCAGATACCCGAGCTTTATTGAGTTGGAAGCAAGCTCTTGTGCATCTAGCCCTTGTTGGAGCATGTTTTGGCATTATGAGCCTTATATGCCATGCATGAACGTAAAGCTTGCAGCTTTACGTGCTATTCGAGCCTTAGGAGGATAGATCTGGAGTGTGGGGTTGTAGATCTGCTTAGAGTCGTCTAAATGAGGATTGGGTTTGAATGAACTCACCGAGTCAATAAGACGACTCGACGAGTCGGTGAGGGTTGGTCCCGTTGAATTGATCATGCGATAACTCGGCGAGTTGGGGATCAACTCGATGAGTTGAGCTGGACCTTCACGAGACTTCTGAGGAACGAGTAGACTCGACGAGTCACATGGGTGCACTCGGCGAGTCGGGTCAAACATGGACTGTTGACTCGAGTTTGACTTCTGTTAACTTTAGGGTTTGGTCAACATGAGTAATGGAGACCATGGAGGGGTAAAATGGTCTTTTACCCAATTCAAGAGTTAGAGAGAGAAGAATAACATTTGGTTATTGAGAATTGAGTATTAATTAGAGATATTTACCCTATGTGTTAGGTAGTGGCTAGTTCGAGATTCGAGTTCGAGGATGATTGCTTGCTGCTTGCAAGGTGAGTCTTCTCACTATACTTTACCTAGAGTGGTACTTATGTGTGACCTGAGGGTCTTACGTGATTACATTGAGTATTATGTTATCCTGCCTTATGTTTATTGTTGTGCATTATGTCTTTGTGATTTATGTTATGTGGAGCTTTACAGACCGGACCAGAGGGTCCAACGAACCGTGGGACTGGAGGGTCCCACTGAGACACATTGACCGGAGGGTCTTACAGTGATATAGATTTGAGATGCTAATGAGCTGTGTGTGTGGTATTTTGGGGAACTCACTAAGCTTCGTGCTTACCGTGTTATGTGTTATGTGTTTCAGGTTTCTCAGGATCGCGGGAAGGCACCGGCTTGATTGTACACACCAGTGAAAGAGTTATGTTTTTGAGGATCCTGGATTTGAATCAAACAATTATGGAGTTGTGATTTGTAAATTAAATAAATGAGATTTTCGTGAAATGTGTTATGAGAATTATGTGATTTTTAAATGAAAATTTTATTTGAAAATTTACGGTGTTACACGATCAAAAATAGGGGGATAATCATGAGCATCCATTCTGATTTATTATTGGAGTTTCTTAGTTAGAGACATTTGAAGACGGAGATCGATTTAGTAATGTGGTGTAGCACTAATTTTTGATCTTCACAGATCGAATTTTTGGCATTGCTAGACCATGTCATCGGAATCACATTATTTATCATTCGGACTTTATTTTTGGATGCTTCACATTTTCAGCAGGTTATTCTTCAGAGATTATTTGGTGCATTATCACTTGAGTTCGGAATATTGAAGACGTTATGTGATTCGACATTGTGCTCTTCGGTTGAACAATCGAGGGGGAGACTATGAACATGATTAGTTTTTGGGGACTGATCACATTCGAAGATTGGGATTTGATATTTTTATTCATACATTGGGTTCCTTTGTATGTTCCTTGATGATAGAGATTCCATTGCTAGCTTCTGAGATCACGACAGCTTCAGCTTTTCCGAGACACTTCAGCACCAGACCTACCGGACCTGCCCGTCGAATGTTCTGCCTTTTATTACTGCTTTACCCTCACCATTTCCGAGCATTTAGGGGGAGATTGTTGGAACATGAAAATTCTCTAAAATGATGAGTGTTTATTAGGTTAGAATATTCCCTTGTATGAAAAGCATATCCCCTCCACTAGTATATAAAGTGGAGGTGAGGGTCATTTGTTTGTAAGAGTGCACTCTGTAGACGTTAGTTTAGAGAGAGTTTTGGGTGGGGATTCTCCCCATCTATGAGAGTTGTTCATGAAATAATTTTTATCTCTCTATCTATCCACTACAGTTTTACTCACATATTATGTTCTTCATTGTTCATACGATTATCTTCGTGATATTATATTTCCGCACCAATCCAATCGACAAAATGGGAACCTATAAAATACACATCGGGTGTTAAAATGTGACTAGCTGAGTCGACAAGGTGGAATATAATATAAGTTCTATATTGTATTCTAGGATAAATAAATGTATTTATTGAGAGGTTGAATGGTGATAGCTTAAAGTTATGACTAATAGTGGAAGGAATATTATTAGAAATGAAACAACTGACAATTGTGGTTGATTATAGATAATAGTAAGAGAAATACTACTAATTATAGAGAGAATCATGAGTTCTGGTTGATAGTAGGTGAAATACTATCGAGTATCGAGGAAATTGAGTGGAGGTTGAGGAATATAATGATAATTGGAATTATCCTATAATAATAACTAATAATTAGGTGGAATATTATTAGTTGAAAGGAAGATGGTGCGTATGGGTGATTATAGGTTGTAATTAATTACAACAATAAATTGTTAAGTTGTATAATAGTTAAATTGAAAAAGATGTATACCTTAGGTGCAGTGTGGTAAAACTCACCAAGTTGGCCGATTACTCCTCCGAGTACTCACTACTCAGCCCCTTACCGATGCGAGTTACAAAATCCCGAGTACTCCCCGATCGGCCCCTTACTAAACTGAGCAGTGTTGTAAAACTCGGTCAACTCGGTGATTAATATGTATAATATACTTAATGGTTTATTATTTAACACACACACATGTGATTTTACTACATACATATCTTAAATTTTCAGTAAGTGATACCATTATGTGTTTTTTTAGTTTTTGTGTAATCACATATATCTAATTTTGTTATATATTTCAATCAACTTATGATTTTGACATATATAATTTCCCTAAAAATATTTCTACTGGAATTACCAAATCCGAGTACTCCCGAGTACTTACTAATCGGTAGTCGTCCGAACAGGTACCGAGTAACGAGGTCTACAACCTTGCTTAGGTGATTAAGGTTGTGTAGAGTTAGTATATTGGTGAAAAGATATGATATTAGTTATAATGTTGGGAATAATAATGGATGAAGTTTAAATAGAATATCTAATTCGCTAAATATGATTCCGAAGACGGAATATTTGTAAGAGAGAAGATTGGTAATACCCGTTTTTTTTTTCATAACAGGTGTTATCTGAAGGGGTATAATTTCTTTATAAGACTAGTAGGTGAAATAAAGAATGGATGAAATGTCCCAGAAATACCGAATAAAATTTTTATTTTAAATAAGTCAAAACCATTCATACATTACCTCAAAATACAATTAGAGTGAAAGTATTCTCAAAACATCATAGTAAAATCATAAATAATCATTGCGGAATAAATCTTCAGGGGATGGAGTGCGATCAAGCCGAGCTCTTCTTTTTAAATCTGGAAGTACCTGAAAATGTTTAAACGACAAAACCGTAAGCACAAAACTTAGTGAGTTCCCCAAAATACCACATACCAAACATACAAGTGCCATGGGATACCCCCATGGTCTTTCCTTGCAATGTCGAGGGCCAAATCTCGGTCTTACATACAAGTGCCATGGGTTACCCCCATGGTCTTTCCTTGCAATGTCGAGGGCCAAATCCCGATCTTACATACAAGTTCCATGGGCTACCCCCACGGTCTTTCCTTGCAATGTTGAGGTCCAAATCCCGGTCTTACATACAAGTGCAATGGGCTACCCCCATGGTCTTTCATACAATTACCATGGTCTACCCCCATGGTCTTTCATGAAAGTATCACAATGACAACCATCATGCTACAAACATAATCCTGTGGGCCGACATTGGTGCCTTCGACCCACGAGCACAGTGAAAAGACTCACCTGAACTACTCAATAAAAGCTCAATAGCTACCTCAACATCAGAACAACCAACCTAAATTCCCTAAAACCAAACTGATACCAAACCTTAGTCAAATACTAAATTGTACCAACATTTGACCAAATGTCAAAATGGTCAAAAAGTCAATGATCAACGGTCAACATGCAACCTATTGCCACGTCGTGGCCATGCCAGGACAAAACAGCTAAGGTTTCAAACTCCGCCACGCCGTGGTCACCTTCGCCACGTCGTGGGAACTGGCTGAAGTGCCATTTTCTGCACTAAGCACTTAATCCTTACAGATCTAAATCCATAACATCATATCTACTCCTTCTCAATGACTTAATGGATAAAGTTTCCAACTTTATCCATTAGGACCTAATCAAAAGGAAAAATCATGAACCCTAAGTCCAATAAGCAATTAATATGACCAAAACTCAAACATGAGATCAAGAACACTCAAGTTAAGGCCTTTTTCTCACAAACTCAAAAGTTCATGACCATGAGAAAACCATATCAAGCTCTGGAGTTCCTCAAACTCCAAGAGTATCCAAGAATGGGACCAAAACATCCAAAAATGGGCTCAAACATCAAACAAGAAACACAAAGGTCAAGGTTTGAACTTTATACCTCCAATAACTCAGAAATGTAAAGGAAGATGTTGGATCCAAGCTTGCTCCTTGCTTCCTTGCACCAAGATGAACTTTTTTTCTTCTTGAAGTTTCACCTAAAGAAGACAATAACCTCAAGATCAAGCCACCAAGCTCATTTCCATGGAAGAGGGGCTAGGGTTTCGAAATGAAGGGATGGAGGCTGAAGAAGATGACCTAGAATGGGGGTTAAGATGCTTAAATATGGGAGAAACCCAAAAAAAGTACATGGGCTTGGGCCTGAACAGCTGCCATGTCGTGGCGGCCTTACGCCACGTCGTGGTGGCTCCATAAAATGTGCGTTCATTTCCAACATGTCCACGTCGTGGGAATCCTTGCACCACGTCGTTGCACAGAGTTTTCTTCAAAAGGCTTAACCAATCTGGAACATGGGTGTTACAACTCTTCCCCGCTTAAATTAGATTTCGTCCTTGAAATCTGTTCTTACAACTTACTCTTAATATCTTCTGAACTCCTTGTGGGTTCTTCAAATTCTCGTTCCACCTATACAAGTTGTCGTAGTTCTCACATCCCGAACAGTAACCAAGAACTTATGGATTCCAATCCGATCGCACATCCCAAACCTTTGTGAAACACAAAAGGTTGGGAACACCATGATTTCCGAAAACTCTGGATGACATCATAAGCAACCGACTACCTTCCGCTACCAGTGTTGATTCCACCCTCAGCGAGAAATATGCGACTTGACAATGACATTCCTCACAACTAACCTGTAAGACCCAACTTCTAGTGAAAACAGCTCAAATCAGAAACTCTCAAAACTACAACCACAACCCAACTCCATCAATACACTTCCCGAAGCCGGGAACTCATCTGTTTAAACTTCAGAAACCATACCCTGAGATCGATGATCATCCATTTTCCATACCTACCCCTAGTTCCCTGACCAATAACATCACCCATTAATGCCGGAAGAATACTTATAACATCCCGATCGTGAATTTCCACAAATCTCAAATCCGGAAGTTGTTCCCCAAAACCTTAAATATACGCTTGACTTCCTGACAAGTCATCACCAACCCACTGCTCCCACGAGCATAATGATGGTGAATCTAAGAATTTCACGTTGCATCTGAATCCCTTATCCTAGTGTAACGTCCCATTTTCACAACCAAAATTTTTCATTTTTATTAAGGTAAAACTTCCCAATTTATAAATCCATTATTAAGAAAACCGTTTATTCCAAATTATATTTATTAACAATCAAAGTATCATAGAAAATGTGAAATCCTTAATGTTGATGATGAGTGTGTATACTCCCGCCTTCACCTTCTCATAGCCTCCGATGATACCTGAAACAATAAACAACTGGGTAAACATAAAGCTTAGTGAGTTTCCCCCGAAATACCACCATACAAACGGATAACATATACAATCAAACATGTCGAGTCCAGTCAACCATTGGGTTGGAATACACCAGGCCCAGTCAACCTCCGGGTCCAGTCATCCTTGGGATGGAATACCCTAGGTTAGAATGCCAATATACAACGGGTCCAATCAGCCATCGGGCTGGAATACCTAGTGTTTGTTGGCCTATCGTCTCAACCCTACCGCTCTTCCCGAGCCTCCATGCCTATGGATTACAGCCGGACCGCACCGGGTATCTTGGCCTACAACACAAAGCAGGACTGCCTCAACTCAAACAAATACAACATGTCGACATATAACAATCAGATCAAGTAGGCACACAATACAGGCAAACAGCAATCATAGAGCTCACTACCGCCTATTAGTCCTCTCACAGCATACAGTCACCCGAACAGATGATCCTCCATAGAATGCGTAACCATAAGTAACCACGGGTGAGATAGCCACCCGAACAGATGATCCTACTCTAGAGCCATAACCAAACAAGGAACTGCAAGAGATCCTAGACCTAGAGTTCTTAGGCTATCCTACATGACCACAGACAGTCCCTAAGGGCACTCCATAGATGATAACCAGCAAGCACATAAACACATACAGTTCTATAGATTATTACAACAAAGCAACATACTCAATTCCAGGAGACAGATCTAACAGATCACTACAGCATAGCAGTATACTCGATACCAGAACACAGATCTAACAGATCACTACAACATAGCAGCATACTAAATATCAACAATCCAAGGAATGCATGGTCGTGTATACTCAGAGGTGAGATAGTCACCCGAATAGGTGATCCTACTCTAGAACCACAACCAGACAAGGAACAGGTAAGAGAGCTTACATCAAGAGTCCTCAGTCTATCCTACATGACTATATACAGTCCCTAAGGCATCCCTCTACTAACAGATAACCAAACTAGTGGGCCAACATTGGTGCCTTCGACCCACTGGTACAGTGAGGCAGAACTCACCTTGATATGCATGTAGGGAACCACCATAGAAATGAAGTACTCTACCCTCTTCAACTCACTTCCAATCACTTATAGGAAGATACTTGAGTCAATCACCGATCACAAGTCATAATCACTTGCAACAGTGACTATTTCACATCAAATGACGATTAGGGTTCCACATAAAATGACGATTAGGGTTAAGTAAGGACACTTAACCCATTAAGGACTAAATCACCTAAGGGTAGGACTGATTAAGGTTTGACTTATTCATTCTCGGGTATAATAATGATCCAAGCAACAACCCAAATACGCTCCCGATCATTGTCCAAAATAGAGCTCCCCGATTCTAGGGTTTCCGCATAAAATGATAAATAGGGTTAGTGTTCCACACTTAACCCCTTAAGGACTTAATTCATTAAGTCCAATATTCCATTAAGTTAATCGTAGGGCATTACCGAGTATAATTTTAAAGTTCAATTAACAGCTCAATGCGGGTCCCAACAAAACTCCAAAACTAAGGTTTTCTTGACATTGAGGTTTCTAAACCTTTATTAGGCTTTCCAACCCAAACGCGTGCCACTCGGACTAAAGTTAGATGCTTAGGTAAAATTAATGTGTAATAAGTCGGGCACCACCCACTGCCACCTCGGGCAGTGGTGGTTGGCGGCGGTCCGTGGCGGCAGCCACCCACTCACGGCGGTGGTGACAGTTTCGACTTAGAATCCAAACAAACAACTCCCATAATAACAATCACACAGAAAAAACATGTACACACAATATTAAATGCACACAGCCACCTCACACGGTGGCTGGTGGTGGTAGAAAATGGCAACAAGGCGGTTGCCACCATGGTTGGATGTCATGGTGGTTCTTCTCGTTTTTCGGCTAACCAAGACGCACACACACACTCCTCGCGACGTCCAGCAGCAACACATACACACACGAAACACGAGCACCCACTGAAACGCACACAACTCAGCCACCCTCATGGTGACAAGCGGTGGTCAGAGAGCGACAGCAAACGGGACAGTCGCATGGAGCGGCGGCGGCGGCAACATAACAACAGAAAAGAACTAAGAAGGACATATGGCGCGACCCTTAACCGAGAATGGCAGCAGCGACAACCACGAGCCTCCTTTCTTCCTACTTCTCCCCGGTCACGGCGTCGAAACTTCAGTCTCCATCTTCGTCAGCAGCAGGAGCAACGATGGTGGTGCTCGACTTGGTGGTTCACGACGGCGGCAAAGGATATGGCGGCGGATGGAGGCGTGGAGAGATAAGGGTGGCGGCTGCAAGATTTAGGGTTAGGGTTTGAGGAGTTGTCTAAATGAAGGCCAAAGGAGGGGGTGAGGGGTCTTAGCCCGCCTCCAACTTCAAACTTATGTCAATTTTCCACTTTTAGTCCCTCTTTCCCATTCTTTTTCAAATTAAGCCTATAATTTACTCTATAGCCCCCTGATTCCAAAAATCCTGTCAATTCAAGTCCAAAAGTTACCAAACAGCCCCCAACATCCAAAATCTATTCATAACGAATCCGGAAATTACACTTTAACCCCCGATTTCCAGTATTTATAACATTTAACTCCTTACGCTAATATTCTAATAAATTATTACTGATTTAGGGCTAACATAAAAATATAAAATACATCTCGGGGTTTTAGGGTTTATTATTTATTTATTTATTTATGTATTTATTTATTTGTTTGTTTATTTATCTATTTATCTTATTTGTTTAATTATTTTATTTTATTTATTTTATTTTAAACGGGATGTTACAGCTAGGGTGTACATTCACTTGACAAATCACTCGAGACATTTACAACAAACCTCATGACTCGAGATTTCAGAACCAATACCCAACATTGGTAACCAAACCCCTAATAAACCATCCTCAATAAAATGAGGTCCCCAATTGCAAACATTCATCAAGCGACTTCCGATGCATAACTAATACATCCACTAAAACACACTTCTCCTATCCTTAAGATCTAAACCAGCTAGTCACTGAGTCTCCCGACTCCCAAAAATGCACTAAAACACAAGCATGCCAAATATGACTAAATCCCCGAGACCTAAGAGTCTCATTCAAACGATCACCAGGTCCCACCCATAAGAATCATACAACCACTAGTTCACGATACATCGTGACACCTTCTAACCACTAGAACGATAGGCTCACGGTACTACGCCGATCTTGTCGTAATTCCATCATTGGCCTAAACACTCATAACCAGCACCATATGGGCCTAAAGATACTCAATCATTAACCCACCTACTTGCAGGAACCCAATCAACATCCCTCTCAACACTAACCAAACACAACCTGAGCCATGCCCCTCTATAACGCACAATTCCTTTCACAGAGCGAGCTACTACCAACGCAAAATAGACGAAAACATGGTTACACACAACCATGGATTTAGATAGGCGGTTGCACTCCTGCTCCAAATCAAAGGTTACTAACCAGATAAGAACCATACCAATAACTCGGACCAAGTGTTCTCATGCTATCTTACTCAGCCCATATACACCCCCAAGGGGAAACATATAACTAACCCTAGATCTACTTTATTCCTTCTTCCTCACAACCTTACACTTATAGTGAGGTACCAGTAGATCTCACTGAAATGACAAACCTCTAAAGCTAATAAAATTATCCTCTTGAATGGTCGAAACAAAGATCCTACACCTTGATTGAAACTGAACAGATCTTACCAATATGTAACTAACTTGATAAATCTTCCAAAGTTATCCATAAATGCTATTAAAATCATGGTCAGATGAATCCAAAATTCCATCTTTGCCGACGCGACATGCCAAAATTGGATTCTACGAAGTTCCAAAGCCACACCTGAAAAACTAAACCACATCGCTTTGACGTCCGGTCTCCTAATAACCAAGGATAGTTGCCAAACCTGAGCCCACTAGGAACAATACTTCCATAACCAACAATTGAGGGTACCCATACCCAAAAACCAAAATGTATAACGTATTGATTTTGACGATAGGTTGACGTATCCATTAGAATTCAACTGATAAGGCTCGAAACTTTCGAAGGACCTCAGCTATCGATGATGAACGAAATAACCAACGATCGAGAATTCATTCACAGCTAATCCACTGATCCAATACACTACATACCAAATACCATAAGGAGATACTCATACCAAACTCTGAAGTTGATTGACAGCTCGTCAACTACTCACCCTAGACTATAGATAGAAATCTATACAATGAGCTAACAAATCCCACAACAACTGATACTCAACCTGAGTGACCCAACTGCCTCATGACCTAATCATCGGTGATGCTGAAAGAACCACAGGATACAACGAGCTCCTTGTCCAATAGCCTCCTATCGTGAAGACAACTCAGGCATTCCTGAGTACATACATCTGATGGCAACTTTCCCTATACCCGGTTTTCACCAAATATTGGATCAAAATATCGCATAGCCGACCCACAGATACCGGTGACCCATTCTTCTAACACCATAAACTCGAACCGATCAATGATCCTCCAAACAGAATAACTAGTTCTCCCCCACTTAGGGTTCGATCTACCACCAACTGGCATTGCAAACAAACCATATCTCAATCTGGCTCAACCAGGTACATACCATCTCCGAATCTTGGAATGTATAACACAACGCAAAATGATCTTCCAGATTAAGACCACGCAAACCCAAATAGATTCTGAGTCTCAGATGGAGACCTTGGAAACAACCGATCATAACTACTTCTAACCTCAAGAACCCCATATAGATGCACAAGAAATAATTCTGACAATCCATCCATAAAACTGATTCTTTATCCAGAACAAATGGATTACCACTTACCTCACCTACAATTCCCCAACCATCAATTCATCGTGAGGATCATTCGTATACCAGAGGCATCACTCTCATAGTCGGGATACACCAGAGACAACAAAAGTTGTCATTCCCAATTCACCTCCCATGATCACCTGAAGTAGTCAACTAATACCTAACCCAACTGTATTCAAAGAAAGCAGACTCTTGATCTTATCTCAAGGCAATCATACCACAAGAATCCTCTTGTGCATTCCCACATTGCCACACTTTTCACCAAAGAAAACCATAATTATCTAGTCTGATTATGGGTCTACACCCTAACTCTGCAAATCACAGATCTGACCTCTATTTTCCTCCCAACGCGAGAACCTAGAAGTACATAACCCCCATTGAGGATAGTGACATCTTAATCCATCTGCCAATCACTCAGCCTCCAGCTGCTATTCTCGAGCCGATCAACATAATCACTTCCTTCTTGAGGCCTACGACTCAACTGGCACCACCTCAAGCAAGGCCCTCGAGACCTCGAAATAAACTAACTCACCTAGGTCTACACCATCCCAATATGACAATGCCAATAAGGTCTAAACAATCACTAGGCCCATCCACAGCCTGAACAACCATGACCGATAAACCGAATAAGACAGAAAGACTTTGTAATGAACCATGGTGCCAAACCATACAATCTACTCTCAATCAGCTCCTTAGAATCCCCGAAATTTTCCTCGAATCGAGTATGAATCCTGTTCTTTCCGTAGTACGGACTCAATACTACCTTCCACACCTACCCGTACTTTCCTTAAGGATCGTTCCAGATCCTCAAAGTAACTACTTATGTCCACTACTGATCGATCCAATCATATACACCCGTTCTCAAATTAATACCCACCGTTAAACATCATATCAATTCCTCTAAGGCACTTCCTAGGCTCTACTAGGATTTCAACCTCACCCTGCCATCAGTTGCTGCAGAACCCCTACTAATATCAGCTAACTACTTCATGAATACATTTACATGCAAAAAACCTTAAATATTCTTTCTAATAAAAGACATACCCCTACAACGGTTGGACTCAGATAAGAGTTGGGCAATATGGCCAAGCAAATTACTCTAAGATTATTTAATCTTTACTACATGTAACTTATCATATTCACTTAATAGTTAGCTCACATCAATAAGAGTCCCACAAAGCACAAAGCAAGCAACATTCAGGCAACAACACCCTAAAAGATAAAGGCATCCTCCAACTCCCTTTGCTACTACGATGCTAGGAACCTCCACTAACACTGTCGGTTGCCTTATGCATGCAAATTATACACAAAACGGGATCATATAGACTGTCGAGTGAATGAATCTACCCTAAGCCCACAACCAGATAAGAAACATGAAATAAGGCCAAATCAGTCCTTCTGGGGCTATATGATCCTAATCATATACAGTTTTTAAAGAATACACTTAGCGGAGGCGTCGAGGGAGAATGTCCCCGACAATACCTTTTGTCTTGTCTGGACCGTTAGGACATGGAGGCGTCCTATTAGCGTATCGTGCATGACTTAGTGGTTATTGGTGCAGAACCACCGAAGATCAGGGCTCTGAGCACTACACTTGTCGCTATAGGGAGTGGTTGGTACTGTTTTGGCCTGTTATAGACCGGAGCCAATTGTTCTGAGTTGGACCTTCGCATTAGAATGTCGGAGCCTAAGTACAAGGCCTCGAGGGCGAGGGTCATGGCCTAGCACTTCAGCTGATTAGCCACTGTTAGCAAGGTCGTCCTTTAGATAACCGTCCCGTTATCTTTGAACATAGTCCCAGAGGGATACGTTAACAACGCCTACTACTTATCATATGTAAAACCTAACGAGAATTTATTTATCTATGTTAACTCATGCTTGTTTCTCATCATTCACCTCAATCATTAACTCATGTTTTTGTCATGAAAAGAGATCTTAGAAACTCATATATATATATATATATATATATATATATATATATATATATATATATATATATATATATATATATATATATATATTCATTTTTTAGTTTTCTTGATTTCTAATTTTGTGTCATTTAGCCTATTTTTTCCATTTGATCGTATTTTTTGCAATCACATCTCTTGCAACACAAATATTGAAAATATGTTTCCCAAATTCTTCTTCTTTAACCATTACGTTCTTCTTTAAATCATTATACATTCTCTAGGTTCTAAGTTTATCATTAGAGATGGAAATACAATCGAACTTATGGGCAATTTTCAACCAGATGTTTGGTGAAGAAGAATAAAGAGTTTTTTTTTATGAAATAAAAGTTTATGCTTTTTAGGAGTTGTTGTATGTAATTGTTATTTGTTTACAGTATTTATGTATACGTTTGATGTTGTGGTAGGTGGTGGTAGTTGGGTATCAAGTGGATCCCTAATAAATACCACCAAATGTATTTAAGTCATTAGGCAAAATGTCACTGCGACCCAACAAACTAACACATTTTGTTTTAAAAGGTCTCTTATCTTTTTTTTTACATCCTAGGGTTGTATACTTGATTTTTAAATTTTAAGAGGTCATCATTTTTGAATTTTTTAACTTGTTACCGGTAAGAAGTCCAGTCAGCAAGTTTAATATCCATGTCATTAAATGATTTCACCACCACCATCCATAACCATTGATGCCACCATATACAAGCACCAAAAGCTAACAACAATGAAGACAACCTTAATCGTAGCAGAGACATCGCAAATTGGTAATTCCAACTGGTCGGAATCAATCTGCATTAAAATCCTAAATAAGAAATGATTCTATGGGAAGGACGTGAAAGATTTGTAGCGGAATAAATCTGCACCTACATGAAAGATTTCAGTTCAACACCACCACCATCGGACACCTACATCTCCCACCACCGTCCACCAACCACTGTGAACACATATTGAAAATCTAATAAACCCAGAACACCAAAAATCCTAGAAAAAAAATCAGATCATCTTCATATCAAACATTAATCCAAACCACCACCATATATAACAAAAATCAAACCAATAATCCAGTTGGAAGAGAAGGGGTGAAACAAAAATCAACCTTTCAATATTTGTCTCATGACCATGACTAGGTTCTCAACGACCGCCATCTATGACGGATCAACAAGCATCGCCACTGTCATTCGTAGCGGATCAAAAACATCACTGCCGCCTATAGCGGATCAACAACCAGCGCCCAGACCTGACAATTCGAGACACGAACACACGAATCTGTAAGTGACATGAATACACGACACGAATACATCTTGAAAATTGATATAAAGCTTATTTATCTTTGTGTATTCATACCGTGTAAAATTCATGACTTTCATGACACGAATACATGAATTATCAGGTCTACCAGCGTCACCCTCATTTTCGTCTGTGGTGGATCACAACCATCATCACCTTCGTCTTGTAGCAGATAAACAAACATCATTGTCGTATGTGGCAGATCAACAAGCACCGCCGCCATCGTTTCTGTCCTTGGTAAGACTAGGACTAGAATTGAAATCTTTCCCGAATCATAAACGATTATGTGTAATGGAGGCATAATCAATGGTATCGATTTGCCGGTGGCTGAGGAGGTGGTCGGGGGAATAAGCATATTAGTTGTGGTGGTGGTTTAGTGGTGAAGGAGAACCCCATATATGAAGCTGAATAGAGGAGTACAATAAACATAGGAAGCGGTTGAATTTTTGGAGTGATTCAAACTTTGGGTCCTAATGTCAGCGGGCAAAGGGAATCCATGGTGGAATAAGCAAGCCACATCATTTATCTTATGTACATATGGCATGGGAAACTGGTAGTAAGAGGTAAGTTACCTAAATTAACAGGTTAAAGTCAAGTTTACACCCTAAGATGCAAAAAAAAAATCAAAGACCTTTTTAAAACAAAAGGTATTATTTTGTTGGGTCATAGTGAGATTTTCTCTAAATCATAATATTTTATAAAAAAAACAAACACACATAAATATATAAAATAAAAAATTAGCAATTTTTATGCAAATATATTCTTATAATTTTACATATCGAAGCTAAAATTTCAATCTCCTTATTCTAATAAAAGAATATATTTATTCTTCTATTGACAAGTTTTATACTATTACAACTCCTCATTAATATTATATGTCACCTATCATACCACTTGTCAACTTATTAATTATCCATTTCAAATTTCAAATTTTAAGTTTCCCTGTAACACTCTAACTTTTCAAATAAATTTTTTCAATTTTCATTCTCAAAATATTACTCATAAATCCAAGTCATCAATCAAATTGTAAGTTATTATCAAAACAACATCAGAGTATCCCAAAATCCTCAAATCTCTATAAGCCGAAAGATGTGTACAATCGAGCCTTCGCCTTCCCGAAATCTACAGAAGTACCTGAAACATATATCACACAACACTGTAAGCACGAAGCTTAGTGAGTCCCCCAAAATACCACACATAAATAATTAGCCTCTCATGACTATATCTCAATAAGGACCCTTCAGTCATGTCTCTCAGTGAAGACCCTCCGGTCTCACAGCTCGGGTCGGACCCTCCAGTCCAGAATCTCAGTGAAGACCCTCCGGTCTCACAACTCGTTTTGGACCCTCCGGTCCTAACTCAATAAGGAACATAATAATATACAACATAAATCACAAAGACAAAATGCATAATATCAAATAACTCGGAATAAGCACATAAGACCCTCCGGTCGGTAACTCAAATAAGACCCTCCGGTCAATAACTCAATTTAGACCCTCCGGCCACACAGTATTACCACTCAGTTAAGTATAGTGAGAAGACTCACCTTGCAGAGTAAAGCAATGTATCCCACACTCGATTTGTTGGTCTAGACTCCGCCTACACATATCACGATCATCTCTACTTAAAAATTATATAAAAATGTTAAGCTAACTCCTCTACTAAATCTCAAAAAGGGTTAAAGACCATTTTACCCTCCATGTTCTCCAAAGTCCACAACCTAACCCAACCCTAAAAGTCAATGGAAGTCAACACTCGAGTCAACAATCCATGTTGACTCAATTCGTCGAGTGCAGCTCATGAACTCGTCGAGTCCCCCCGGAACTCAGTAAATCGCGAAAGACCGAGTCAACTCGCCGAATTGCTAACCAACTCGTCGAGTCCATGCAGTGACCAGAAGATCATGGGAAAACCCTAACCACTCGTCGAGTTGTCCTATCAACTCCTTGAGTTCTCTCATAATCCAAACGAGAAAACACGACTCAACTCGTCGAGTTGGGTGCCCAACCCGCCGAGTTCTTCAGCCATTACACATTAAACTCATTACAGTCGATTCCAATGCTCCAAACTTCAAATGCAACCTTCTAGGATGAAGTTACCATGCAAAGTTGTTAACTTTACGATCATGCAAGGCCTCACAAGGCTAAAACACCCAAAACTGAGCTCAAGAAGGGGTTTAGGACATGAAGACGGGTCAAAGCTTCATAAAGCTTGAGGCTTTATGCACATGGGGCCTAGAGAAGTCCAGATCTAAAACTCTTACCCTCTGGACAAGCTTAACCCGAGAATGGCCCTCATTTTGCACCAAAAAGCCCAAAAAACTCACATAAGAAGAGATCTAAGGAATGGAAAACTAAGGTAAAGACTTTTTACCTCCCACTGGATGCCAACTGGATGTAGATGTTGGATCTACAAGCTTTCTCTCGTTCCAAGCCTCAAAGTCCTCAAGCCTCTTCAAGGAATGCACCAAAAACACACATTTGGCCTCACACACACACTGTTGAAACATAGAAGTGACCCTCTTAAACTTAAACCGCAACCACTCACTCATCAGCAGTCAAGCACCGCAACCGCAGTCATCGTCATCAGCACTTAGTCTTAGTCTTTTATCTGTTTTTCTTAAAGTACTTTCTTTTATCCAACGTGCCCTGCGTGGCAACTCTCAACAGATAGAACTTTTGTAATCTTAGAGACTCTATAAAAGGAGTTCTCTCTTTCTAAATGAATACACATATATCTCTACGCTTCTTGAATGTCACATCTTCATCTTACTATCTTAAAGATCTTCAGATTCTAATATCGTTATCTCTTCGGAGCAAGTCAGTCTTGACTTAATCACTAAGCTTGATCTCACTTACTAACTTGGTCTGATTGCATTCCTCGTTAAGAATCAACTTAAGTGTATACTTGATATAATACTTGCTGTCTTTTATATTTCCTTATATTTCCGCACTTAATCATCTAACTATCTAACTCTAACTTATATTATTGTTGAGCTTTATGATCCTTTGAGATTAACTTTAATTTCCGCAATATAAAATTGTTCTAACGTTTGTTCAAGTGTGTTTCTCAAGTTTTTCTCTCAACAATTGGTATCAGAGCCAAAGTGGTTGCCTTTTGAAGCAAAACTCTGATTTTCAAAAAGCCTTCTATACCACTGAAGCTCATTTCTTAAAAAAATATATATTTTCAAAACAAGGAAATATGGCACAAGCATTATCTCTCAATGTTTCCAACAGTGTTGGTGGTTCTAATAGAGCCCCAATATTGGTGGCAAACGAATATCATCACTGGTCTTAGAGGATGGAAAGATACTTAAGGAGACTTGGAAGAGATGTATGGCGATCTGTAGAAGAAGGGCCACATATCCCTGTTCTAACACCATTTCAAACCGACGGCGCCACAGCCAGACTAGGAGGAGGTCAACCAGCCCTGAATCGTCCCACCAAAGACGATCTCGATAAAATGGAAAATGACGTTGTTGCTTTTTATGAAATTTCTTGTGGAGTTGCTCCCGACAACTTCGACATTATCATAAACTGCAAAACAGCAAAAGAGATCTGGGATGTTCTCAAAAACTTATACGAGGGTACAAAACAAGCTCAAGATAAGAAGCTCACAACCACACTCAATGAGTTCAACAATTTCAAAGCTCAAATTGACGAAAGTTTGGAAGACTCCTTCAAAAGGTTCAACCTGATTGTCACTAAGTTATCTAATGCTGGCACGGTTCGAAGCAACCATGAGACAAATCTTCAGTTTCTCAATGGTTTGGGAAGACAGTGGACGACTGCTAAAATGATAGTCCAAGGAGATAGAAAGATTCATTATTTATCTCTCTACAAGCTCTACGGTGAACTGCAAGCACAAGAATCCACTGTACTCAAAGATTATGCTGACTTTGGAGGACCACTTGCTCTTATAGCACAAGCTCCACATACTTAATCTTACACTCCCTCATATGACAATCCTCCGCAGTCATACGAAGCTGACTAAGAGTATGATGATGAAGAAGAATTTCAGAATGCTATTGCCCTTGTTAGCCAACAGTTCAACCGGCTACCACTTCCTTCTTTTCGTAAAAATCAGCAGTTCAACAAACCTCCTTTCAACCGCAACTTCAACCCTCAGAATAATCACTCTCGATATCCCAAAATCCTCACCCACCACCGCAACCTCAGACCACTCAACCCAAAGAGGCACTAAAGCCCATCAATCCAACCGACTCCGATACCTCTTCAGAAGATAAAAGTGATGTTGTAATCTATCACAAGTGCAACAAGGAGAATCACTTTGCAAAAGACTGCAAGGCTAATATAGTGAAAGATAGAGCATTCTACCTTAGAATGGCTCAAGAATTGGAGGAAAAGGAAAAATCAAGGGCATATGTAGCCCATGTAAAAAGAGACCATCAAGTTTGGTCATCCGGAGATGAAGATGAAGATATCAGCAACGTCAAGGGAAAAGGCAAGATTTGCATGCTGGCAACTGCGGATGACGATGGGTCTACAAAGCTGGAAAAGAACTACTGCTACATGGAAAAGGATGGGACTCTAAGCATCGTCGAACAGGTAAAACTCATGATTCAAACTCTAAATTATAGGATGCATGACTGTCAACCCTTCATAGACAATCTTAACAACACATGTGTTGTCGTCCTTACAGACTATAACAAAGCTCTAAATGAGAAGAACATAGCGTCCTAAGAGATGTTTCACGTAAGAAAAAGACTGGATAACAAAAGACTCAAAGTAGCTATGTTAGAAAAGGACTTAGAGTTAGAGAAAGATGCAAGAATGTTGAGTGAAACACAATTAGAAATAGCTTTGAACCAAAGAGATTTAGCTCAGAGTGAGATTGTATGTTTAAATCTTTTAATAGAAAAATTGTTCAATGAAAGTGAAGCTATTGAAAATCTTGTGAACAATGGAACCGTAGATAACACCTATAATTGGGGTTGGTCCAATGGATATCCTACCGTAATGGATTCCTCACCCCGGTTTAACAAAGATCGACTTTATGTCCCTCCTGACCGAGAGTTCCATTTCCCAGTCAATGACAAAACCTTTCCCGAAGACATCAGAACTCACTTCGGTAGACTTCATAACCTGAGTAATAACTGTGTCATTGAGGAAATTATGCCTGAATTTTCGGATCACCCAAGTGATCAAATCCCTATCTGTGGCACAATTTATCCCAATTCTCAGACTTCATCAGTTGTTGATGAGGAAATTGTCATAGAAGGTCCCGAAGTATCAATGCACTTTCCATCTCTGCCCTCAGACCGCAGTGTTTCTCACTGCAGTCATGGACCACAGTCTGCTCATCTGCCTATTATCAAATGTCCCACAAAAGTCTCAACTCAGACTTACTCTGCGGTAGTCAAAACTTCCTTACCGCAGACTATCGTCAAAAGCACTGTGACTCTTCAGCCAATTCATCATGAAATACCCATAGAAAACTTTGAAGTAGGTCAATGCTCTCAAAATCCTGAATCTTCTAGTTCGGATGAATCTAGCCCTCGTTTTCAAAAATCATCACAGGTTTCCAGGAAACCGCAGCTGAACATCAATGACTGCAGTTCTCCAAAAACCGAGGCTAAAAAGGCTTTCAAAGAGGAAATTCGATCCCGTGGCAAAAATCGGGAAATCTTTTCAAACAACAAAAAACGTGTCAGAATTCCAAAATCTAAGAGTCCAGAAAAGTTTGTTTTCTCAAATTATCTTTCAAAAAACTCTTCAATCAAGAAAACAAACAAAAGGGAATGTACAGTCTCTAAAACCATTTCAAAAACATCTGACACAATCCAAAAGAAAGTAAAGTCTTTTCGAAGCAATGGTTTTGAATTCTATTCCTCAGATGACCCAAAATGGAAAGGGATTTTACCAACTCCAATACTTTTAAAATCACATCAAAGTTTTAAGAAATCACTTTCCAAAAGATCTACACGTGCTCCCACTCCTGCAAAACATACTTTTCCAAATTCCAACAACACTACTGTCAGATCTCACCTCTCTCGGACTGGTCACAAGCCTACTTCTTCATCCAGACCGCTGACCAAACAAAGTGTCAGGGTAAATGACAAATTTTCTGTATGTCAGTGTAATTGTCAAAGAAGTTCATCTAATGTCAAATCTTGTCCTTTTCAAAAACTCGTAACTTTTCTAAATCTCGCAACACTCCAAAAACTCACAAACACCCAGGACTACGCCTAAAAGTTGACACGAAACCTGTCCCTGCAACCTCGGCTCATGCATCAATTAGAAATTCATCCTTTATCCCAGGCTCCAAAATTATTTGGATTCCTAAACTAACCGTGTAATTCTCAGGCTATGTGCAAGGAGGAACAAGAAGAAGAATGGTTCATCGACAGTGCCTGCTCCTTGCACATGACCGGAAGGTTGGAGTACCTTCGGGATTTCAGGCCAATTTGGCATTTGCAACGGTGGAAACGTCACATTCGGCAACAATGCGAATGGGATAATCCAAGGTTATGGTGTACTTACTACAGTAAACTTTTCTATTCAAAAGGTTGCTTACGTAGAAAGCCTCAAACACAATCTCATCAGTGTAGGCCAACTATGTAAAGCAGGCCACAGGGTTGAATTTGACAACGAATACTGCTACGTAATGACAAGCGATAGAAGCACCTGTTTGATCAAATCCAAGTCCTAAGGAACCATGTATTCTTTGGAAGTTTCTCTGATCGTTGGGAAACCGCAGCTATGCTTCCTATCCAAAGCAGTATCTGAAGTCAGCTGGCTATGGCACCGATAGCTAGCTCATCTTAACTTCAGGTATATCAACAATTTGGTCACCGGAGAACTCGTCATAGGTCTTCCTATTCTCAAATTTAACAATGACACTCTCTGCTCAGCATGTGAATGTGGCAAACAATCAAAGGCAAGCCATCCCATGGTGATTGATTCTTCAATTTCTGAACCACTGGAACTCCTGCATATTGATCTATGCGGTCCATCTACCGTAGCCAGTCTTCATCACAAAAAAATACATATTGGTTATAGTTGATGACTTCACTCGTTTCACTTGGGTCTTCTTCCTAAGACTCAAATCCGAAACTCCGCAAATAGTGATCAATTTTATCAAAGAAATTGAACTTCAGATCAAATTACCAATGTGCTGCATCCAAAGTGATAATGGAACCGAGTTTACCAATCATCTCTTAAACAGTTTCTTGTTTCAAAGGGTATCAGTCACAACTTCTCAGCTTGCTACACACCGCAGCAGAATGGAGTAGTAGAGCGAAGAAACCAAACTCTGGTAGAAGCAGCTAGATCTATGCTTAACTTCGCATACCTTCCTCTCTACTTCTGAGCCGAAGAAGTGGCCATAACATGCTTTGTTCAAAATCGAAGCATTGTTTGCAAGCGTCTCAGTAAAACTCCATATGAGGGCCTTAACAACTGCAAACCAAATGTCCGATTCTTCCACATCTTTGGGTGTAGATGTTTTGTGATCAACAACAGAGATCATCTTAACAAGTTCGCACCGAAGTCTGATGAAGGCATCTTTCTTGGCTACTCAACAAACAAGGTAGCTCATAGGATTCTCATTAGACGCACAAGACTAATAGTCGAAAGCTTAGACGTCAAATTCGATGACTATTACGTCCGCAACACCGCTCCATCAACCGAAACCAAAGCAATCCTGGAAAGTGATATTCCTGCCTCTTCGGGTCCATTAAACATAGTTGAAGTAAACAATGATGATCTCTTTGACCCTGTAGAGACTGCTAAGTTATCTAAAGTTCTTGTGTCCCCGGAAGCTCAACAGCAGCATGCCAATGTATCTGGTCCATCTCTATCCGATGAAGTATCACTCAATACTTCCACCTCACCGGTTGAGGGGGAAAGCTCCACTCCGGATCAAGTGACAACATCTAGGTTCCAGTACTTGATGATGTAGCTCCAGTTCCTATCCACAGAGGATCTCTACCCTCAAATGTTTCTTCTGATTCAGATTATGAAACTATAGAGAACATTGACACAAGAACTGACCCAAGGATTATCACACTTCCAACAATCCAGGGGGAACCTTCTCAGGTTCAAGGGGAACTCCCGTCCGCAATCCAGGGGGAATCTCCATCATTTGCTCAAGAAAACTCTAATCCCACTTTCCCAAATCAAGACAATTCAGCGGGCTGCTCACAAGTCCAGGGGCAACTGCCGTCCCCAACCGCAGAGTCTTCAGATATTGAAGACATCCCATCCACCGCAGCCGCTGACCATCTTCAACCCCGTCTACACGTATCGACGAAGGATCACCCACCAGGTCAAATCATCGGAAACCCATCAGCAGGCATCCAAACTCGATCCTCACAAGACTTATCTGATCACTGTCACTATGCAGCATTTATGTCCTCGGTCGAGCCCCGAACCATCAAAGAAGCATTAATGGAGCCCGATTGGATTACAGCAATGCAAGAGGAACTAGAAGAGTTTAAAAGAAAAAAAGTGTGGCAACTCATTCCGAAGCCAAAAGGTCACACTATTGTTGGTACCAGATGGGTGTACAAGAACAAATTGAATGAATCCGGTGCGGTAGTCCGAAACAAATCGAGACTAGTCGCTAAGGGTATAGTCAACTTGAAGGTGTTGATTATGATGAAACATACGCCCCAGTAGCCAGGATGGAAGCCATACGCATCTTCTTAGCGTATACTGCTCACAAGAATATCATTGTACATCAAATGGATGTAAAAAGTGCCTTCCTGGATGGTGAATTGAAAGAGGAGGTTTATCTTCAGCAACCTCCGGGCTTCGAATGTCTTGAATTCCCAGATCACTGTTACAAGCTTGAAAAAGCAGTTTATGGTCTAAAGCAAGCACCAAGAGCGTGGTACGAGACTCTCTCTGAATTTCTTGTCTCGTCTGGATACAAAAGAGGAGTGATTAATCCCACCTTATTTAGAAAGGTAAATGGTAATCACCTTATGCTTGTACAAATATATGTGGATGATATCATCTTCGGATCAACTGATCACGGGATGGTGGATGAATTTGCAAAGCTTATGACCAACAAGTTCCAAATGAGCATGAATAGAGAGATTAATTTCTTTCTAGGACTTCAAGTGAAACAAGTCCCTCAAGGTATATTCATCCATCAGGAGAAATACACCTCTGAACTGCAGAAGAAATACTCAATGGACAACTGTTCCTCGGCCAAGGTCCCCATGGCCTTCGGATATAAGATTTCCGCTGATCCTTCCGGAGAATCAGTAGATCACAAAACTAATAGAGGAATAATTGGCTCGTTGATGTACCTCACCGCAAGCCGACCAGACATTGTCTTTGCAACAGGAGTATGTGCAAGATACCAAGCCGATCCAAAAGTATCTCACATGACCGCAGCCAAGCAGATTCTCAGATACTTAAAGGGCAGCAAGTCTTTAGGCCTCTGGTATCCCGCAGGGAACGACTTCAGCCTACAAGCATTCACTGATGCGGATCATGCTGGATGTAGATTGGACAGAAAAAGTACTTCCGGTGGATGTCAATTTCTTGGTGGAAGACTCGTCAGCTGGTCATCAAGGAAACAAAGTTGTGTCTCACTGTCTACCGCAGAAGCTGAATATGTGGCAGCAGCCAGCTGTTGCTCACAAGTCTTGTGGATGAAAACACAGCTTATGGACTACGGATACAGGATGTTGCGGATACCGATTTACTGTGACTCAGAGAGTGCCATAGCGATTTCTCATAATCCTATTCATCACTCTAAGACGAAGCATATTGAACTACGGTACCACTTCATTAAAGACCACATCCTGAAAGGTAACATTGAACTATTTTTTGTCGATACTCATGAAGAGATTGCTGATGTATTCACAAAGGCACTTGACTCTACAAAACTCAACCGTTTCTTACAAATGTTAGGAATGATGAATCCGGACCCGCAATTCTTCTTGAATTGATAGGTACCGCATACCAGTCTTGGTCACCATTGCGGTCCTAACTAAATATATCTATTTTACATAGTTTCAGTATATCTTGTGTACTATAGTACATTTTGTGTACCGCAATATACCGTATATACCGTAACCATATAACATACCTATATTTCAAGGGTCCTTATTAACTGTTATTTATGATTGTGTTCAAGTGTTCTTCTCAGCTTCTTCTACCGCAGTTATCTAACCATTCATCCACAATGAAGTCTTAATCAGCAATGAAGTTTCAAACCGAAATCTCAGCGATTGAACTTTCAACTACTTCATAAATTCTTGAAACATTGTGTGCTATTTAATGATCCTTCATTAAATAAGAAAAACATTATCAAAAATATTCGTTTTGTAGCATATGATCGTTTCAGTTCTTATTTTCAAATAACCTTTTGTCAGACCTATTTTAGGTATGATGCCAAAATAAAACAGTTTCCAATAAAAGAAATCCTTTTAGGAAATCTTTTCCTTAAACTGTCTTTTCCACTTACCCCACAAAACGTCAAATCCGTTACAAATTCCACCTTTATTCAACGGACTATCGCCCCTCACCACAAGTATTGGGCCTCACATTTCATTAAATGCCATCTTCTTGGAAAATCAACAAAAAAAACACTTTTCGTTAAATGTTTTTGTGGCTGATAATGATTTCATTAATCAATAAAACTCAAAGGTCTTTACCCTTAACCGCTTTTCTTTAGGGTAAAAACAATAATTATTTGAAATCCGCCACTATAAAAACCCTCTTTTCTTTCCAAGAAAGTTTTACGCTTTATGATTTCTCTCAGGCGAACTTCATCTCCTTTATCTTCTTGCAATCCCAATTTTTCTGCAAGTTCTCAAAACCTTTTCTCAAAATGGTGAAATCAGGCATTTCCAAGAAACAATCGAAGACCTCAGCATCTGTTCAACCAACTGGTTCCGACTCTGCTACAAGGAACCAATCGCCTTCAATTGCATCTAGCAATTTTAGGGCAGTCTTCGATGATCAACCATTCTACAATGATTCAATCCGTCTCATGATCAAGTTCATCTCCAATCATCCATTGTTTGGACCTTTCGACTCATTCACTAATGTGGTTCCCATCTCGACTCTGTTCAAATGTGCCTTCTCAGCGTACCGACCACTCAATAATCTTCAAGAAGTTCATCTGAACTTGGTGGATGATTCTTTGGTCATTTTGAAGCAAGATAAGTTTCTTACTGCAATCAATCTGTTGGTGCATCCCTCAAACAAGTTCTTCTCACCAAGTGTTACAGACATTCTCTCTACTCTGTACCAAATGGGATACCAAAAGAAGCTCAGGGGCATAGGCGAATTCAAGAAGAACCAGCTGCCTACGGTATGGCAGTTTGTGTGCCATTTCGTGATCCGCAGTCTATCTGGACGGACCGGAGGCACATACAACATGGGCCTCAAGTTACTGGAATTAGTTTGGAGCATCTTCACAAGCCATGATGTCAACTACGGCCAAATCTTATGGGATGATTTCCTTCAGTACATCCCTAAGGAAAGTCCAAGAGAAATCCCCACAGAGCTCACATTTGCAAGATTTTGGGCTCTCTACATTTCAGATCTTCATTCAGACGCCAAGATGAGTATGGTCAACGACATCAACTACTTTATCACACGAGATCTCAAAAGGTACGCACCCTCTAAAGATCAATCTATCTTTAGACCAATCAGGCATTCACCCATTCATAGTTTGACCACTGTTGGACTTGAGACCAATGAGGTCACAGACCATATTGAGGCTACGGAAGGTATTGACCCATACCTTTCTCCCCCGCCTCTTCCCAGTCAGAATATACTAGCCTCTACCGACTCCACCAATCCAGAGCATACCGATGCTCCATGTTCTACCACCTTATGATATTTACCCTTAGCTAAGAGGCAAAAGCAGTTAGCCTCATCCAAGCAAGGCCCCCGCAACATTGTTAAGAAACATACAACTCCAAAGAAGAGTAACCCCTCCAAGGAAGCTGAACCAACCAAGAAAAGGAAGCTCAAACACGTTGTATCTTCAGACGACGAATCAGATCCCAATCGTGACATTGAAGATGAAGATGAGTCTGATGATGACTCCTTACCAATCACCATTCTCAAGAAAAGGAAAACCCATTCCTCTAGCCAAATGCATGACCGGACAGATACCGCAGTCTCTCAAAAGGCTCCGGTAGTCCTTGGGGTTGCCGCAGACCCATTCTCTTCAACCATTCCTAACTACTCAGATACAGCAAGTGTATCTGCTTCATCCAAACGTGGAGACTCTCCCCCGACTAAATACCAAGAGGATTTAATTGGTTCTTCTTGCCCTAAGGTCTCCAGGCTTTCCAGACTTCATTTCTTTGAGGAACCGGAGTTGCGCTCCATTCTAGACCTTGTAATCCAAACACTCGATACACCTACCCAACCGCAAGGCGATTCTTCAGCCCATGCCAGAACGGAGCCGAGGCCAAACTTGACCATGGGTCAAGGAGACCGAGGAAGCTCCGGAAATCCTACTCTGCTTACATCTAATACAGGTGGTTTAGGCACGGTGAGCACAAATGTGCAAGGATCCGTGAACCCGAGGGACACCTCGGTGCATTTTCAAGGACTTGACGGTTATGACTCAGATGATACCTTTGCTCGCTATCGTCTCGCGACCGAATCTGGTTTCAAAAAGTTTGAAGCATTTCGAAGGGCATTAAAAGCAAGAAAATATCAGCAATCTAAACAGCTTCAGCTCAAGGAACAAGAAATTCAATCAATAGCCAAATACTGGGCCGATGCAATCAGCAACGCTCACACCGTATCCAACATCATCAAAATTCAAGACTGGATGACCGCAATGGCTGAGACCATCTGCAAAGCTCAGTCTAATCCAGATGGTTCAGGTTCATCCAGGCCCCCTCCAACAACTGCTGCTAATAACTCTCAAGATGATGGAACCGTAATTGAAGTCAGTTTTGCACCTACCTTTGGCTTCGATGACTTCAACATGAATGAGGTCAATCAACCGGAACGGTCAGATGATGTCATGATGATTTTCGATGAAGAAGAAGAGTCGATTGGATCCCAACATTCCACTTCTAAGCCCAAGGAAAAGAAGAAAAAAAAGAAGCTTGTTGTCTCCAGAAAAGAATTCTTGAGTTTGCAAGATAAAGTTGATCAAATCCTTGTTGCTGTTAAATCTACTCAACCGCAACCAGATGACTTTCCTGGACCGCAGTCTCTCATTGACCGCATTGAACGTCTTGAAGCCAGAGAACGCCTTGCTTCATAAAGGATCTCACTTAAAGTTGTAATGGGTATTCGAGCCCTGGATACCAACCGCAAAGCTGATCATCATCATTTTTTAGCAACTGCAGAACGCCTTATCTCTGAGGTATCTGCAATCAAGACAGGATTTCAAGTTATAATTGCGGATCAATCCACTCAATCAAAGAAGCTTGTGGATGAAACTCATAATGCATATGAGTCCGCCATTTCCGTCCTGCAGTCCACTATCAACAGTCTACGTCGCTCTTTGACGTCCAACTTTCATGGTCCAGAAATCTTGCACCTCACCAAGGAGATCCACAAATTGCTTTTAAACACCGCAATCCCAAACAACCAACAACTTGTTGATGCTCTAAAGGCTCAATTCAACGAAGTTTGTGGAAAGATTGATGGTCTGAGGCAATGGCTTGAGGAGGAACCCGGTGTTCCTTCCTCAAGAGGGGGAAGTGAAGACCATGGTGCAAACCACATTTCACTACAACATTCTCATCCGCACTCTCCCATCATTCATGAAAAAGTTCCTACCCCACAACCCTCACCGCAGCCCTCTCCTCAGAAAAGTCCAATCCATTCTCCTCATCCGTCTCCAGTTCAAGATGATCAACATCTTTCTTCACAACATTCGGATACTCCCCCTCATCTACAAAACTTAGCCCCAGAAATGTCTTCTGAGAACTCCTACGACTCTCCCAAAACCAAACAGAAGAAAGCTGACTGGAGAGCAGCCAAATTTGCTGAATTAATTTGAAGAGATCACGGCTTCGACATTACTCTGGATGAATCCCTTGTCCATTCTTGGGTGAATCCCATCCGAAGATTACTAGATGATGACTACAAGCCTTACCTCACCTTTGCAGAACCTCCCGCAGACGGTTATTGGGATATTCCCATCTCCCCCAATGCAAATTTCTTTACAGTGTTTGAATCTTTTCATGCCAAGCATGGATCTGCAATCGAGAAGATGTGGTCCAACGATAAACACACCGCAGTCAAAAACTACAAGCCTCGAAAATTCATGAAGGCAGAATTCATCCAATATACCCTAACCAGAAGAAATTCAGACTACATCCGAACCCAAGCTGATTTCCCTTGCATGAACCCGGAAGAAATTTTCCTGATTGCAAAGGTATTTCTGAACAAGTCTGAAAAACATCTGAAGATGAAGACTGCATATGAAAGGGCTTGTACCTTTTTAAAAGAGACTGTGTGTGATTTTGCAAGGATTGATGCGGACATCCACCCAGTACTTACTCAGAAGTTTAACCTTCCTCCTCTTGAACCAGCTCCTGTCCTGACTGAGGGCTTTCAAGAAAGATCTCTTGGAGCAACTAACTTCCCAGATCTTGGAGTCATTTTCAAACGCTTGAATGATGAAACAAAATACTTCATTCCAATGACTGCCATGAACCGCATGACTAGGAAGCAATTAGAGATCACTCAAACCGCAGTCAACAAATTAAAACACACAACTGCTGAGGTGAAGTTTGAAATCTCAAGGAGGATTGTGTGGCTTAAGGAAGTCAGGAAGTTCTGGAGGATTCTCATCAAGTTTCTCAAGCTCGAATCATGAAAGAAAAGTTGAAGAGGTCACTTAGGGGGAAATTGTTGAAATATAGAAGTGACCCTCTTAAACTTAAACCGCAGCCACTATCTTATCCGCAACCACTCTCTCATCAGCAGTCAAGCACCACAATCGCAGTCATCATCATCAGCAGCACTTAGTCTTAGTATTTTATCTGTTTTTCTTAAAGTACTTTCTTTTATCCAATGTGCCCTGCGTGGCAACTCTCAACAGATAGGACTTTTGTAATCTTAGAGACTCTTGTTGAATCATAAAAGTGACCCTCTTAAAATTTGCTACCGCAGTCACTTCAGCACCCGCAGTCAGTCTCTTCATCAGCATCAGCATCAGCAACCGCATCCGCAACTGGACTCTTCCTACCACAGTCAACTTAGCTAGATTACTTTATTTGTCTTTATTGTAATACACTCTATTATCCAGTATGCCTTGCATGGCTACTTATAAAGATGTAATCTAGTGCATTTCTGAGTCTCTATAAATAGAGACTTATTCTCTTGTATTCAAACAGATAACTTATGCATTCTATCTGAATACACATTCTGAAGTTATCTCTCTATCTTTCTTCACTCATCTCTTCTTACTTAAATCTTATCATAATTCTGCTGATCATAATCTCTCTTCGGAGCACGTCATCTTTGACTTAATCACTAAGCTTGATCTTCCTTATTAACTTGGAGTGAATGCATTCCTTGTTATGAATCAGCTTAAGTGTATTCTTGATATAACAATTGCTGTCATTTCTATTTCTTTACTTTTCCGCAACTAACTCTCTAACTATCTAACTATATTATTGTTGAGCTTTTAGATCCTTCGAGATTAACTATTCCGCATTACTACTTGTTCTAACGTTTGTTCAAGTGTGTCTCTAAGTTTTTCTCTCAACAATTGGTATCAGAGCCAAAGTGGTTGCTTTTTGAAAACGGAACTCTGATTTTTCAAAAGGCCTTCTATATCACTAAAGCTCATTTCTCAAAAAAAAAAACTCAAATGGCTCAATCGTTATCTCTGAATGTTTCCAACAGTGTTGGTGGTTCTAACCGAGCCCCAATACTGGTAGCAAATGAATATCATCACTGGTCACAAAGAATGGAAAGATACTTAAGAAGACTTGGTAGAGATGTATGGCGATCCGTAGAAGAAGGACCACATGTCCCTGTTCTGACTCCAGTCCAAACTGACGGCGCTACTACCAGACTAGGAGGAGGTCAACCAGTTATGAGCCGTCCCACCAAGGATGATCTCGATAAAATGGAAAATGATGCTGTTGCTTTTTATGAAATCTCCTGTGGAGTTGCTCCTGACAACTTCGATATTATCATAAACTGCAAATCAGCAAAAGAGATCTGGGAAGTTCTGAAGAACTTGTACGAAGGCTCAGAACAAGCACAAGACAAGAAACTTACCACCACACTCAATGAGTTTAACAACTTCAAAGCTCATGCCGGAGAAAGTTTGGAAGACTCCTTCAAAAGGTTCAACCTGATAGTCACCAAGTTATCCAATGCGGGCACCATCCACAGTAACCATGAAACTAATCTTCAGTTTCTTAATGGTTTGGGAAGACATTGGACTACGGCCAAGATGATAGTCCAAGGCGATAGAAAGATTCACTCTTTGTCACTCTACAAGCTCTATGGAAAGCTGCAAGCTCAAGAATCCACCGTACTCAAAGATTATGCTGACTTCGGAGGACCACTTGCTCTCATAGCACAAGCTCCACCGCAGTCACCCTATTCTTCATCGTATGACACTCCATCGCAGTCATACGAAGCCGATTCAGAGTATGATGATGAAGAAGAATTTCAGAAGGCTATTGCTCTGGTTAGCCAACAGTTCAACCGTGTACCACCTCCTTCCTACCGCAAGAATCAACACTTCAACAAGCCTCCATTCAACCGTAACTTCGGTCCTCAGAATAATCATTCTCGTTATCCAAAAGGTTCTCATCCACCACCGTAATCTCAAAGCACTCAACCAAAGGAGGTACCGCAGTCTCCTCAAACCACTGACTCCGGTACTCCCTCTGAAGACAAGACTGATGTTGTGATCTGTCACAAATGCAACAAAGAGAATCACTTTGCAAGAGATTGTAAGGCTAATGTAGTAAAAGACAGAGCATTCTACCTTAGAATGGCTTAAGAGTTGGAAGATAAGGAAAAGGCAAGGGCATACGTAGCCCATGTCAAAAGAGACCATCAAGTCTGGTCATCCGGAGATGAAGATGAAGCCATTAGCAGTGTCAAGGGAAAAGGGAAAATCTGCATGCTGGCAACTGCGGATGATGATGGGTCTACAATGCTGAACAAGAACTACTGCTACATGGCAAAGGATGGAACTCTTAGCATCGTTGAACAGGTAAAACTCATGATCCAAACTCTAAATTATAGCATGCATGACTGTCAACCATACATAGATAATCTTAATGACACTTGTGCTGCCGTCCTTACAGACTATAACAAAGCCTTAGATGAGAAGAACATTGCGTCCCAAGAAATGTTCCATGTTAGAGGACGCCTGGACAACAAAAGACTCAAATTGGCTATGCTAGAAAAGGATTTAGAGTTAGAGAAAGATGCAAGAATGTTAAGTGAAACCCAATTAGAGATAGCTTTGAACCAGAGAGATTTAGCTCAGAGTGAAATTGTACGCTTAAATCTCTTAATTGAAAAATTGTTTAATGAAAGTGAAGCTATTGAAAATTTGGTGAACAATGGAACCATGGACAATACATACAATTGGGGTTGGTCAAATGTATATCCTACCGCAATGGATTCCTCACCCCGGTTTAACAAAGACAGACTGTATGTCCCTCCGGATCGAGAATTTCATTTCCCTGTCAATGACAAGACCTTTCCCGAAGATATCAAAACTCACCTCGGTAGACTGCATAGTCTAAGCAATAACTGTGTCATTGAGGAAATTGTGCCTGAGGTTTCGGGTCACACAAGGGATCTAATTACTATCTGTGGCACCATTTACCCAAATTCTCAAACATCATCCGTAGTTGATGAAGAAATTGTTGTTGAGGGCCCCGAAGTCTCTAAAGACTTTCCATCTCTATCCTCAGACCGCAGTACCTCACACTGCAGTCAGCAGTCCCACAAAAGTCCCACTGAAGTCCCAACAAAGACTTACTCTGCGGTAGTCAAGTCATCCCTACCGCAGTCTCATATCAAAAGTTATGTCACTCTTCAAACAATTCATCATGAGCTGCCAATAGATAATTTTGAAGTAGGTCAATGTTCTCAGATTCCTGAATCCTCAAGTTCAGATGACTCAAGTCCGCGTTTTCACAAAATCTCAAAAGACTCTAGGAAACCGCAGTTGAATAACAGAGACTGCGGTTCACCAAAATCTTTAGCTAAAAAAGCTTTTAAAGAAGAAGTTAGATCTCGAGGCACAAATAGACAAACCTTTTCAAAAAACAAGAAGCAAGTCAGATTTTCAAAATCCAAAAGTCCTGAAAAATTTGTTATCTCTCACTACATGTCAAAAAACACTCCTATCATGAAAACAAACAAAAAGGAATGTCGAGTTTCATCAGTCATTCCTAGTTCATCTGACAAGAATCAAAAGAGTGTAAGGTCTTTTCAAAACAATGGTTTTCAAGTGTATACCTTGGACGACCCAAAATGGAAGGGTATTTTACCCATTCCAACACTTTCAAAGTCACATCAGAATTTCAAAAGGTGGAAGGGTATTCTGTCAAATCCACCTAAAGGAACTCAAAGATTTACACGTGCAAAGTCTCTTCAAAAACAAACTTTTTCAAACTCCAAAAACACTCATGTCAGGAATTACCCACCTCGGACCGGTAACAAGTCCAAAGCATCCTTTAAACCGCTGACCAAGCATAATGTCAGATCAAAAGACAAAATTCCTTTTTGTAAATGTCAGTGTAGTTGTCAGAAGGATTTATCTTGCGTCAAATCTAGTCAGAATCAGAAACCTCGTACCTTTTCACCAACTCACAACACGAAACCTCGTACTTTTTCAAAAAACCACAACACTCCAATTCTGCACAAACATCCAGGACTAGGATTAAAAATTGACAAGAGACCCGTCCCTACAACCTCGGTCCATGCATCATTCCACAATTCACAAATTGCCCCAGGCTCCAAACTAGTTTGGATGCCTAAACTAACCGTCTAATTCTCAGGCTTTGTGCAAGGAGGAACAAGAAGATGAATGGTTAATTGATAGTGCCTGCTCCTTGCACATGACCGGAAGGTTGGAATACCTTCGGGACTTTAGGCCTGTATGCAATGGTGGAAATGTCACGTTTGGCAATAATGCAAATGGTGTCATCCGAGGTTACGGTGTTCTCACTACGGGTAATTTCTCTATCCAGAAGGTTGCCTATGTAGAAGGCCTCAAACACAATCTCATCAGTGTGGGCCAACTATGTCAGGCAGGACATAGGGTTGAATTTGACGATCAGTTCTGTTATGTAATGACGAGTGACAGAAACACCTGTCTGATCAAAACTCGATCCAAAGGTACGATGTATCCTTTGGATGTCTCGTTGATCATTGGCAGACCGCAGTTGTGTTTTCTGTCCAAAGCCGTATCTGAAGTAAGCTGGCTATGGCACCGCAAGCTAGCTCATCTCAACTTCCGGTACATCAACAACTTGGTCACAGGAGAACTAGTCAGAGGTCTTCCTATTCTCAAATTCAGCAACGATACTCTTTGTCCGGCTTGTGAATGCGGTAAACAGTCCAAAGCAAGTCACCCTTTGGTAATGGACTCTTCCATTTCTGAACCACTGGAGCTATTGCACATTGATCTCTGCGGTCCATCTACCGTAGCCAGTCTTCACCATAAAAAATACATACTGGTTATTGTAGTTGACTATATACGCTTCACATGGGTCTTCTTCCTCAGACTCAAATCAGAGACACCGCAGATTTTCATCAACTTCATCAAAGAAATCGAACTTCAGATCAAGCTCCCAGTAAGAAGGATCCGCAGTGATAATGGAACCGAGTTCACGAATCATCTTCTCAACAGCTTCTTGGTGTCCAAGGGTATTTCTCACAACTTCTCAACACCCTACACACCACAATAAAATGGGGTAGTAGAGAGATGGAACCGTACACTGGTAGAAGCAGCCAGATCCATGCTCAACTTCGCACACTTTCCTCTCTACTTCTGGGCTGAAGCTGTAGCAACTGCATGCTTTGTACAAAATCGAAGCATTGTGTGCAAACGTCTCAACAAAACACCATATGAAGGCCTTAACAACCGCAAGCCCAATGTTCGCTTCTTCCATATTTTTGGGTGTAGATGTTTTGTGATCAACAACCGCGATCAGCTTAACAAATTTGCACCGAAGTCTGATGAAGGCATCTTCCTTGGCTATTCCACAAACAAGGTTGCCTACCGAGTGCTCATCAGACGTACAAGGCTCATCATTGAAAGCTTCGATGTGAAAGATTCTCACATCCTCAACGCCCCTCCATCCAATGAAACCACCGCAATCATGGAAAGTGATATTCCTGCTTCTTCAGGACCTTTAAACCTCGTTGAAGTCAATTATGACGATCTCTTCGACCCTGTTGAAACGGCGAAACTATCCGAAGTTCTCGTGTCATCCGCAGCTCAACAACAACATGCTGATGTTTCTGGTCCATCTCTATCTGAAGTAGTATCTCTCAAAACTTTCACCTCTCCGGTTGAGGGAGAAAGCTCTACTCCGGATCAAGCACCAACCGTCGAGGTTCCAGTACCAGATGATGCTCAAGCTCCTACCTGTAGAGAAGCATTACAATCAAACGTATCTTCGGATTCGGATGATGAACTCATAGAGAACATTGACACAAGAACCGATCCAAGGGTATCACTCTCCCATCCGCAGTCCAGGGGGAACCTTCTCAGGTTCCAGAGGAACTCCCGTCAGCAATCCAGGGGGAACCACTCCCAACTTCTCAAGATAATTCCATTCTCGTTCCAACTAATCAAGATGACTCAGCAGGATGTTCCCAAATCCAGGGGGAACTGCACTCTCCAACCGCAGACTCTTCTGATATTCAAGATATTCCCTCTACCGCAGCTGTTGATCATCTTCAACCCCGTCTTCATGTATGGACGAAGGACCACCCACCAGGTCAAATCCTTGGCAACCCATCCGCAGGTATCCAGACTCGATCCTCCAAGGACTTATCTGATCACTGTCACTACGCAGCATTTATGTCCTCAGTTGAGCCCCGGACGATCAAAGAAGCATTACTTGAACCGGATTGGATATCCGCAATGCAAGAAGAACTAGAAGAATTCGAAAGAAACAAGGTGTGGAAGCTCATCCCGAAGCCACGCGGTCACACCATTGTTGGTACTAGATGGGTATTCAAAAACAAACTGGATGAATCTGGTGCAGTAGTCAGAAACAAGGCAAGACTAGTTGCAAAGGGCTACAGTCAACTTGAAGGTATTGACTACGATGAAACGTATGCTCCGGTAGCACGCATGGAAGCTATCCGGATCTTCCTGGCATACGCAGCCCACAAGAACGTCAAGGTACATCAAATGGACGTTAAGAGTGCTTTTCTCAATGGGGAACTAAAAGAAGAGGTTTATCTTCAGCAACCTCCAGGCTTTGAAAGTATTGAATTTCCTGATCACTGTTACAAACTCGAAAAAGCAGTCTACGGTCTGAAGCAAGCTCCAAGAGCATGGTATGAGACTCTCTCTGAATTTCTCGTCTCATCCGGATACAAAAGAGGAGTAATTGATCCCACTCTATTTAGAAAAGTAAATGGTGAACACCTTATGCTTGTACAAATATATGTGGATGATATTATCTTCGGATCGACTGATCAAGGAATGGTGGATGAATTTGCTAAGCTCATGACCAACAAGTTCAAAATGAGCATGAATAGAGAGATTAACTTCTTTCTAGGACTTCAAGTGAAACAAGTTCCACAAGGAATATTCATTCATCAAGAGAAATACACCACTGAACTTTTGAAGAAATATTCGATGGACAACTGTTCTTCGGCTAAGGTCCCCATGGCCTTCGGATATAAGATCTCTGCTGATCCCTCTGGTGAATCTGTGGATCACAAGACGTATAGAGGTATAATAGGCTCTCTAATGTACCTCACCGCAAGCCGACCAGACATTGTCTTTGCAACTGGTGTATGTGCAAGGTATCAGGCTGACCCAAAAGTGTCACATATGACCGCAACCAAACAAATACTGCGGTATCTGAAAGGAAGCAAGTCACTTGGTCTATGGTACCCCGCAGGCAACGACTTCAGCCTGCAAGCTTTCACAGATGCGGATCACGCCGGATGCAGATTAGACCGCAAAAGTACCTTAGGATGATGTCAATTTTTGGGTGGAAGACTCGTCAGCTGGTCATCAAGAAAACAAAGTTGTGTTTCTCTGTCTACCGCAGAAGCTGAATATGTGGCCGCAGCCAGCTGTTGCTCTCAAGTCCTTTGGATGAAGACTCAACTAATGGACTACGGGTATAGAATGTTGCGGATACCAATCTATTGTGACTCTGAAAGTGCTATTGCTATTTCTCACAATCCAATTCAGCACTCCAAGACTAAGCATATTGAACTACGGTATCATTTCATCAAAGACCACATCTTGAAAGGTAACATTGAACTCATCTTTGTCCATACTCATGAATAGATTGCTGATGTATTCACAAAAGCGCTCGACTCCACAAAGCTTAACACCTTTCTGCAAATGTTAGGCATGATGAATCCAGACCTGCAATTCTTTTTGAATTAATAGATACCGCGGACCATCCTTGGCCTCCATTGCGGTTCTAACTGAAAGTTACTTATGATAGATGGTTTTGGTACCGCAGTCTTGGTACCGCAACCATATTTCATACCTATCTTTCATGGGTCCTTATTGTTTGTCATTCTAATCTTTGTACAAGTGCTTTTCTCAGTTTCTATACTGCAGTCATTCATCCTTCCATCCACAATAAAGTTTCCATCCGCGATGGCGTATCCATCCGCAATGAAGTTTCCATCCGCGATCACGTTGCTAATTTCTCAACTGTTTCATCAACTCTTGAATCTTTGTGTGCTATTTAATGATCCTTCATTAAATAAAAATAAAACATTCCGTTAGACACTGTCTCATTCTCTTTCTAAATAATCCTTATGCCAGACCTATTTTAGGGATGATGACAAAAATAACGTTTTTCCATAAACTCATCCTTAATTTGTCCTTTCCTCTCCCTAACACGTCCCATCCGTTACAACTTCCTCTCCCATCACCCCCACGATCACCTGACACATTGATAGAAGTCTGATTTTTCATTAAATGCAAAACCACTTTTGGTAAATCTCCCAAATCTTTTAAAACCCGTTTTAATTATTTGTGGTTGAGATTTAATCCCTAATTCATATATTCCCCCCCAAAAACCCCAAACGACGTTTTACCTTTTCTTTACCTTTTACTTAGGGTTAAAAAGTTTCACCCCCTTTTATAAACTCATCTTCTTCCCCAAATCACTTTACGCTTTCTGAATATCGAACTTTTCCTCTCAATCTTCAAAACCTTCAAGAACTCTGTGTTTTCCTTTTTTCTCTCATTCTCTCACAATGGTGAAATCAGGTGCATCAAAGAAGCAATCCAAGGCATCAGGCTCGATAAATCCTACTGGTTCAGACTCTCCAACAATCGCCTCAAGCAATTTCCGAGCAGTGTTTGAAGATCATCCTTCATACAATGCTCCAACAAAACTAATGATCAAGTTCCTCAAGAATCATCCTCTGATTGGTCCATTCGATGCCTTTACAGACGTTGTTCCAATTTCTACCCTCTTCAAATGTGCATTTTCTGCTTATCGACCAATCGAAAACCCTCAAGAAGTTCACCTCAACCTCATTAACGATTCTTTGGTCATCTTGTCCAAAGAAAAGTTTCTGAATGCCATAAACCTTCTGATTCATCCATCCATCAAGTTTTTCTCCCCTTCCATGGCGGACATCACCTCTGCCCTCTACCAAATGGGGTATCAGAAACCAATCAGAGGGATTGGTGAATTCAAGAAGAACCAGCTGCCTGCTGTTTGGCAGTTTGTATGCCACTTTGTCATCCGCTGCCTATCTGGCAGAACCGGAGGCATCGACAATATGGGTCTCAAGCTCTTAGAATTAGTGTGGAGCATCTTCACCGGACATGATGTCAACTACGGGCAGATCTTATGGGACGATTTCCTTCAGTACATTCCCAAAGAAAGCCCCAAGGAGAACCCAACAGAGCTCACATTTGCACGATTCTGGTCTCTCTGCATATCAGAACTGCATGCGGACGCTGGAATAGACATGGGTAGTGACATCAACTTCTTTGTCACTAAGGATCTCAAAAGGTACAATCCCTCTTCCAATCAATCTGTTTTGGACCGATCTGCAGACTCCCTACACACATTCTTTCATCCCTTGGTCTTGAGACTGCTGATGTCTCAGACCACATTGAGGCTACGGAAGGTATTGCCCCATACCCTCCTACCCCGCCTCTTCCTCAAACATCCGCAATTGTAAACCCCGAGGGTACCGCAGTCCCCTCTGCCACTACACTATCCAATCTTTCTCAAAGAAGAAAGCAGTTGGCATCCAAGAAGCAGAGAACCCCAAAGAAAAACGCTCCCAAACCTACCGCACCCACCAAGAAAAGAAAAACCAAACCAGTCACTCCTCCTTCTGCTAGTGACTCTGAGGATGCGCAACCGATTGCCATCCTTAAGAAACGGAAAACCACAACCACTGACCAAATGTGTGACCGGACAGATGCTGAAGCCTCTCAAAAGGCTCCAGTAGTCCTTGGGGTGCCCGCACACCCATTCAACACCACTATCCTCTTCCAGTCAGACTCAGAAAGTGAGTCTGATTCCCAACATCGTGGAGACTCCCCCCCAGTTCACTCCCAAGAGGATGACACTGGTGCACCCCCTAAGGTCTCCAGGGCTTCCCGACTGCATTTCTTTTCACCCGAGGAGTTGAGCTCCATCCTTTTAAACATCACCCATACACTGCAAACACCTTCCCACCCGCAGGGCACTTCTTTCGCCCATGCCAGAACTGAGCCGAGGCCAAACTTGACCACGGGTCAAGGAGACCGAAGAAGCTCAGGAAATCCTACTCTGCTTACATCTTTTACAGGTGGTTTAGGCACGGTGAGCACAAATGTGCTAGGATCCGTGGACCCGAAGGACACTTCGGTGCGTTTTACAGGATTTGACGGAGACGAATCAAATGACTCTTGGTTACGGTACACACCAGTAACCGAGTCAGATAAAAAGAAATATGATGCATTCAGAAGGGCATTCCAAGCCCGCAAGGAACAACAGATCAAGCAGCAGCAGCAAAAGGAGCAGGAAATCCAGCTCGTGGCTAAGTATTGGGCAAATGTCATCAGCAATGCCAGTACCGTAGCCACCATTCAAAAGGTTCAAGATTGGATGGATCAGATGGCTGAAACCATTTTAAAAGCTCAAGCTTCAGGTGCAGCCGCAGGTACCTCCAAAGTCCCTCCTACTCCAACTCCCAATCCAATTCCCACTCCAACAGTCCGTGAATCCCAAGACGAAGGTACCGCAGTCGAAGTCAGTTCTGCACCCACCTTCGGTTTTGATGATGAAGATATCCAAGAAGTCAACAAGCCCAGCCCCTCAGATGATGACTTAATGATGTTTGATGAGGAAGAGGAGTCCATCGGTTCTCACCATTCAACTTCCAAGCCAAAAGACAAGAAGAAAAAGAAGAAGAATGCGGTCTCTAGAAAAGAGTTCCTAAGCCTACAAGCCAAAGTCGATCAGATCTTGGCTGCGGTCAAGCCCACTCAACCGCAACCTGAAGACACTCCGGGACCGCAGTCCCTGATCGAACGTATTGAACGTCTGGAAACAAGGGAACGCATGGCTGCTGAAAGGATCTCTCTCAAAGTAGAGATGGGGATCCGGTCCCTTGACAACAACCGCAAGGCGGACCACAAAGAATTCATGGCTGCAGCGGAACGCCTCATCACTGAGGTAACCGCAATCAAAACCGATCTCCAAGCAGCCATCGCGGATCAAGCCTCTCAGTCTAAGAAGTTGATAGATGAGACTCATACTGCTTATGAGTCCACCATCTCTGTTCTTCACGCCACCATCAACAGACTGCAGAAATCCCTATCCTCTAACTTCCACGGTCCAGAGATCCTCCAACTCACAAAGGACATTCACAAACTACTCTTCAGTTCCTCCACTCCTAACAATCAACAATTGGCCGAAACTCTCAAATCTCAATTCAAAGAAGTCTGTGCCAAGGTTGATGGACTTAAGCAATGGCTTGAGGAAGCTCCTCCGTTGCATCCCTCAAGAGGGGGAAGTGAAGAAGAAGAAGAAGAAGAAGTCCATCACTCTGAATCCGTTTCTCAACATCAGAGTCCCCCCATCTTCACAGAAAAAATTCCAACTCCGCAGTCTTCACCGCAACCATCTTATCATACTCCACCACACAATACTCCACCGAGGGATGACACTCCTAAAAAGCCAGAGACTCCCCCTCACTTCAAGAACCTTGCTGAAAACATGTCCTCTCCAAGCACCACGGACTCTCCTGCCACCGCACAAAGAAAGCAAGATTGGAAAGCAGCCAAGCTGGCAGAGTTAATTTGGAGAGAATGCAGGTTTGACACCATGATGGATGAATCGCTGATAAATTCATGGATCAATCCGCATCGCCGCTTGCTGGATGAAGACTACAGACCCCATCTCACATACGTTGAACCCCCATCAGACGGGTACTGGGATGTACCAATTTCTCCAAATGCCAAGTACTTCACAGTATTTGAGCAATTTGACCGCAACCTTCCTGATCACAAACGACTGCCGATGGAATTTGAAAGACTCAATTGTTTTTATGCTAAGCATGCCTCTTCTATTGAGAACATATGGTCTAACGACAGACCATCCGCAGTCAAAAACTACAAAGTCAGGAAGTTCATGAAGGCTGAATACATCCAGTACACCCTCACAAGAAGGGAACATGACTACGTCCGCAGCCAGGCAGACTTCCCTTGCATGAATCCGGAAGAAATCTTTCTCATTGCCAAGGTGTTTCAAAACAAATCCGAGAAGCACCCCAAAATGAAGATTGCACTGGAAAGGGCCAACACCTTTTTGAAGGAAGCTGTCTGCGACTTTGCCAAGATTGATGCGGATATCTATCCCACCATCCTCAAGAAGTTTGATCTCCCACCCCTTGAGCCTGCGCCAATGCCTACCGAAGGCTTTCAAGAAAGATCATTAGGCACAACAAACTTCCCTGAACTTGGAGTCATTTTCAAAAGGAAGACTGACAATGTCAAATATTTCATTCCAATGACTGCCATGCACCGCCTGACCAAGAAGCAGCTTGACATCTGCAAAGTAGGAGTTGAAAGATCGAAGCATACTACCGCAGAAGTCAAGTTCGAGATCTTAAGAAGGATCAATTGGCTGGAAAACATCAGGAAATTTTGGTGGATCCTGATCAAGTTTCTCAAACTTGATAGTTGAACCGAAGTTAAAGAGGTCACTTAGGGGGAAATTGTTGAATCATAAAAGTGACCCTCTTAAACTTTGCTACCGCAGTCACTTCAGCACCCGCAGTCAGTCTCTTCATCAGCATTAGCATCAGCAACCGCATCCGCAACCGGACTCTTCCTACCACAGTCAACTTAGCTAGATTACTTTATTTGTCTTTATTGTAATACACTCTATTATCCAGTATGCCTTGCATGGCTACTTATAGAGATGTAATCTAGTGCATTTCTGAGTCTCTATAAATAGAGACTTATTCTCTTGTATTCAAACAGATAACTTATGCATTCTATCTGAATACACATTCCGAAGTTATCTCTCTATCTTTCTTCACTCATCTCTTCTTACTTAAATCTTATCATAATTCTGCTGATCATAATCTCTCTTCGGAGCAAGTCATCTTTGACTTAATCACTAAGCTTGATCTTCCTTATTAACTTGGAGTGAATGCATTCCTTGTTATGAATCAGCTTAAGTGTATTCTTGATATAACAATTGCTGTCATTTCTATTTCTTTACTTTTCCGCAACTAACTCTCTAACTATCTAACTATATTATTGTTGAGCTTTTAGATCCTTCGAGATTAACTATTCCGCATTACTACTTATTCTAACGTTTGTTCAAGTGTGTCTCTAAGTTTTTCTCTCAACAACTCTATAAAAGGAGTTCTCTCTTTCTGAATGAATACACATATATCTCTATGCATCTTGAATCTCACATCTCCATCTTACTATCTTAAAGATCTTCAGATTCTAATATTGTTATCTCTTCAGAGCAAGTCAGTCTTGACTTAATCACTAAGTTTGATCTCACTTACTAACTTGGTCTGATTGCATTCCTCGTTAAGAATCAACATAAGTGTATACTTGATATAATACTTGCTGTCTTTTATATTTCCTTATATTTACGCACCTAATCATCTAACTATCTAACTCTAACTTATATTATTGTTGAGCTTTATGATCCTTTGAGATTAACTTTAATTTCCTCAATATAAACTTGTTGTAACGTTTGTTCAAGTGTGTTTCTCAAGTTTTTCTCTCAACACACACTTATCTCGCTAGGGTTACTCTCTGGACATGAAAGGTGGTAAGGGAGGCGGGGTAAAGGACTTAAGGTCCTTTAAATAGGCTGCACACCCGAGAAATTAGGGTTTCATAACACAGCCTCAACTCATCGAGTCCAGCCCTTCAACTCGACGAGTAGGCTTCCTAACCCACGCGTCCTGATCAACTCCTACACGACGAGTTGGTGCCAACAAACTCGTCGAGTAGGCCCTTCAACTTGCACTATATCCTCAAGTTCGACATCCAGGAATCGGGGTGTTACAATTCTCCCCCACTTGAATTAGATTTCGCCCTCGAAATCGCTCTTTATCAACACATCTATCGAAACAACAACACGAGAAGCACCACCGGAAAATCTCATATCATACAACGATCTCCCTCCCAAGACATCCGAAACCACACAGTAACTCTCAACCCGAATAAGGACGGACCCCTTTGTCGTTGCAGTACCAGCTCTGTCTCTACAGAACTAGGAAACTATAGTGGTCTGTCTCCGCGAAATACCGCTCATGTAAAATATCACTATGTTAATCGTTCATCGAATAACAGGCCTTGATAAAACACTACTAACTCTGATTATCTTGTTTCGACTGATAGGAACAAGCCGTTGACCATGATTAGCTGATGATCACTCACGTCAGACATACTAGTCGATCCAGATCGTAACTCAAAAGGAACGGAGGGGTCACATCTCACCAAGTACCAACCACCGGTACTGCTATCAGAACCCATCTGAAGAATGAACCTCAATACTCTGTCCTCATACACTAGAAGAATGACCATGCCCGGTCGGAACTATCCTCTGATAGCTATAATCATAAGCCCCAACTTCCTCTCAAATGTCCCTTCCAACACTAAGTACCAGGTCAGCTCCCGACCCAACAGTTAAACCTCCAAAGGCTACCCCTTGCACACCCAGTAAAACGGATCTACAGCCTTCCATCTCACAATAGCTATCTCACCCATCATATGGCACACAAAATCACAAAGTTCGCTTTACCCCAAGAGAATACTACAACCTATCTGAAGTCGCTTCACCTCCGACCTCTGTCGTCTACCACTTACTAGTTGCATGCTTCTCGTGGTCCTTCACAAACCAATGAACCGACCCACTCAGGTCTAAAAACATCATATGGAAACCATTACCACTAAAATGAAATTCATCTAAAAATCCAAAATCTCATCCTACCTATCCACTACACAAATAGAGCCAAACTCAAGCTCGAGAGTCTGGTTTGACAACAAAATTGGAACCACTCCTATCCAATCTGATACTCAACTCATGACCCGTGATCCGCGAATCTACGCGTACATTACTTCTCCAATCCCTTCCAATTTGCGATAACCCCTCCCTAATTCGAGATATAACGGTTCCCGACCATCACGGAGACCCCAGTCTCACCCCTGGTCCGGCCACCAGGTTCTCAAAGACTCAATTGGTAAGGCTACCCAAGCCTAAGAACCCCTCGTGTCATGCTCTGATTAGTGAATACTACGGCTCCCCGCAGTTTTTACAACACTCTCTCTTACTGACTGATGAGTGTTACGGATCCCCATAGTCTTATAACATTCTCTCACTGACTACTAAGTGCTATGGCTCCCCGTAGTCTTACGATACTCTCTCTTACCGACTCGTGAATGCTACGGCTCCCCGCAGTCTTACGATACTCTCTCTTACTGACTCGTGAATGCTACGGCTCCCCGCAGTCTTACGATACTCTCTCTTACTGACTCGTGAATGCTACGGCTCTCCGTAGTCTTACGATACTCTCTCTTACCGACTCGTGAATGCTATGGCTCCCCGCAGTATTATGATACTCTCTCTTACTGACTCAAGAATGCTACGGCTCTCCGTAGTCTTACGATACTCTCTCTTACCGACTCGTGAATGCTACGACTCCCTGCAGTATTACGATACTCTCTCTTACTGACTCGTGAATGCTACGGCTCTCCGTAGTCTTACAACACTCTCTCACTCGCCATGGGCTCATCCCACGGTTTTCCTTGACAGTCCTAAGAGATTACTCCCACCTGGATCCACTCACTCTCTTATCACCCCACAATCTCATCATCAAGCCATCACCATACCGAGTTCACTAACTCCTGCTCCGCGGTCCCACATAAATAGGTGCATATACCTACCCAGATTATGCTTCACTACTCTTGACGATAATTCTTGTAGACAAGGCACTTTCCCTCAGTACAGTTACACCCTTGGTCAATCCCCGTCTGAAGACAATTAACTGATGGTCTCACATCTGAAAATATAGTCGCTTGGTGTTCCACTTGCCGTCTGACAAACCCAAGTCTCATAGAAATCCAACAATTTAGGGCATCATACTCGGATACCTCAATACGCCACCACAGAATCTCACGATGTATTACCACGATCACTGATCTTCTACTTACACAACTCAAACCCTCAAATTACTCCAACTCACAATTTGAAGCACGGAGGAACCGTCCATGACAGAGAATAGGTTGACGATAATCCAAAACCCCATCATCTACTGATCCAGCGCATGTGAAACTACTCATATTGACTCTGAAGTTGATTGACAAATCAACTGCTGCCCTTCTCGGAGTACATATAACAATCTATACGTCGAACTACCATTCTCTCAGCAATCGATTATTAACCTCAGCAACTCAACCGTCTCGAAACTCGAACATTGGCACACCCGAAGAAACACGGGCCACAATCTGATTCCTGTCCAACGGCCACCTGCCGTGAAGACACTCATTCTCTCTTGAGCATATGCAACATGCATCATCTCGCTCTTTACGTTACCTTGACTATCACATGACCCCAGTCTCAAATACTCAGACGGCAGATCCTCATAACCCAAACTTCTGTACCACACCAGATTGAGAATCCTTTTCACAGAATACCCAGTTCTCCCCTACTTAGGGTTCGAACGATCGCCCACTGACATAACAAACAGACTACACTACAGACTGGCTTACCAGTTGTACCATTCCCGACTCATGGAACGTACCGCTCAACACTCGATGACCTTCCAGATAACGACCAAATAACTCCAAGTATCTCGAATCTCAAATGAAAACCTCGGTATTCTCCCAATGTGACTGTCTCTAGTCGCCCCAATGTCTCATATCGATGCACCACCGGACATCTCGACGGTCCCGAATTAGTTACGACTCTCATCCTGAAAATAATAAACCATCGTACGCACCTCATCTCTGATTCTTCAACCAACATTCCATTGTGTGAATTATCATAAAAGCAAGAGACCTCACTCTCACAGTCGATATGCAACGTAAACAACGAGGGTCGCCGCTCCGATGTACTCCTCTTGATTACCTAGAACTGCTGCTAAAATATGCCTTACAATACTCCACTAAAGCATATCCTTGTCCTCATCCATCTTAGTTCCCACTGATGACTCTCTTATGATATCAGAAATACCTCGCAGCAGACATACTACAAAATACTCTAATGAAAATATCGCAACTATATGCTACCCCACGGGGTTTACCTCCAAACTCTAAAACCGGAAGCTCGTTATCTCTTTCGCTCCACACGGGAAGTGGAAATTGTGTAATTCTCTTCACAGAAAGTGACATATCATCCATCGGCCGATCACTCAACCCAGACCGCAATCATCCACAAAGCATTATCTCCACTTTTCCTTGATTCCTGCGACTCCAACTGGCAGCTCACTAGTCAAACCCCTCGGGATCTAAACTCAATTTTCCTCTCAAGGTGCACTCTATTGAAGCTCGACCGACATGGCCATCTGGCCCCACAAACTACCATATCCATTCTCAGTTCGAACACCCACAGTCGGATAACTGGCAAAGACGGAAACACATTCTACTATGAATCATGGTACCCGAACCATGTTATCTCCCCTCATTCAGATACTCAGAACCTCTGGAATTCTCCCTATTTCGAGTATGGGTCCTCTGCTTTCAGTAGTACGGGCCCATACTACCTGCCACATCTACCCATACCTTCCACACAAATCATCCCAGATTTCCTAAGTAGTTGCTCAACCTTCTCGATCACCAATCCCATTAAACATGTTCGCTCTCCAGCGAATACTCACCTCTAAACAGCATACTCATCGGATTAAAATTACTCCCTAGGCTCTCCTAGGTTCTCACACTCCTCTGCCATCAGCTGTTGAAAAACTCCTCATGATGCCAGCCATCTACCTCCTGAATATTGTCATATTCACTTAGTAGCTGACTCCCATCATTCAAGAGCTCCACAGAGCACATAGCAAGCAGCATTCGAGCATTGAATAACCTCCACCAGCACATAAAACCACTCTAGCATACAACTCCACTTGCTCTATCCACAACTTAAAAGGCATCATCGAACTCAGGCAATCCTACCTCTCGTGGGTATCTAACTACTCTCTTGGTAGATTCCTCAAATGTTGTTGAATCATAAAAGTGACCCTCTTAAACTTGGTCTACCGCAGCCTTCGAAGATCCGCAGTCAACTTTGTTCAGCAACCCCATCCGAAGTCATCATCATCCGCAGTTCACTATCTAGCTGTCTTAGTTTAACTCTTTATCTACTTTTGTTAGAAAACTCTCTACTATCCAGTATGCCTTGCATGGCTACGCTTAGATAGTTGAACCAATGTAATATTTGAGTCTATATATATAGAGCTCAATCTTTCTTATTTAAACACATCTCTCTGATTACGCATGTTGAATCTCATATCTTGTGTTATTGCTCTCATCTCTTTCTTACTCTCAAAGTTCACTTGAATATAACAGATTATTATATCTCTTCGGAGCAAGTCATTCGTGTCTTAATCACTAAGTTTGATCTCACTTACTAACTTGGTCTGAATGCATTCCTTGTTAAGAATCAACTTATGTGTATACTTGATATAACACCTGCTGTCATTTATATTTCCTTACATTTCCGCAACTAACTCTCTAATTATCTACCTCATTAACTTATTATTATTGTTGAGCTTTTAGATCCTTTGAGATAAACTATTCCGCAACTATACTTGTTCTAACGTTTGTTCAAGTGTGTCTCAATTTTTTCTCTCAACAATTGGTATCAGAGCCATAGTAGTTGCTTTTTGAAGCAAAACTCTGATTTTCAAAAGGCCTTCTATACCACTGGAGCTCATTTCTTAAAAAAAACAACAAAAAAACTTTTCAAAAAAAACACGGAAATATGGCACAAGCGTTATCTCTCAATGTTTCCAACAATGTTGGTGGTTCTAACCGAGCCCCAATATTGGTGGCAAATGAATATCATCACTGGTCTCAGAGAATGGAAAGATATTTAAGGAGACTTGGTAGAGATGTATGGCGGTCCGTAGAAGAAGGACCACATGTCCTCTTCTTACACCAGTTCAAACTGACGGCGCCACGGCCAGACTAGGAGGAGGTCAACCAGTCATGAACCGTCCCACCAAAGATGATCTCAATAAAATGGAAAATGATGTTGTTGCTTTTTATGAAATCTCTTGTGGAGTTGCTCCTGACAACTTCGACATTATCATAAACTGCAAATCAGCAAAAGAGATCTGGGACGTTCTCAAGAACTTATATGAGGGCTCAGAACAAGCTCAAGATAAGAAGCTCACAACCGCACTCAATGAGTTCAAAAATTTCAAAGCTCATACTGGCGAAAGTTTGGAAGACTCCTTCAAAAGGTTCAACCTGATAGTCACCAAGTTATCTAATGATGGCACCATCCGCAGCAACCATGAAACAAATCTTCAGTTCCTCAATGGTTTGGGAAGACATTGGACTACTTCTAAGATGATAGTTCAAGGGGATAGAAAGATTCATTCTTTGTCTCTTTACAAGCTCTACGGGGAACTGCAAGCACAAGAATCCACCGTACTCAAAGACTGTGCTGACTTCGGAGGACCACTTGCTCTTATAGCACAAGCTCCACATAATCAATCCTACTCTCCCTCGTATGACACTCCTCCGCAGTCATACGAAGCTGACTCAGAGTATGATGATGAAGAAGAATTTCAGAAGGCTATTGCTCTTGTTAGCCAACAGTTCAACCGGCTACCACCTCCTTCCTTTCGTAAGAATCAACAGTTCAACAAACCTCCATTCAACTGTAACTTCAACCCGCAGAATAATCATTCTCGATATCCCAAAAGTTCTCATCCACCACCGCAATCTCAAAATACTCAACCAAAGGAGGCACCGCAGTCCATCCAAACCACTGACTCCGGTACTCCCTCAGAAGACAAAAGTGATGTTGTGATTTGTCACAAGTGCAACAAAGAGAATCATTTTGCTAAAGACTGCAAGGCAAATGTAGTGAAAGACAGAGCATTCTACCTAAGAATGGCTCAAGAATTGGAAGAAAAGGAAAATGCAAGGGCATACGTAGCCCATGTAAAAAGAGACCATCAAGTCTGGTCATCCGGAGATGAAGAAGAAGCCATCAGCAACATCAAAGGAAAAGGCAAGATCTGCATGCTGGCAACTGCGGATGACGATGGGTCTACAAAGCTTGAAAAGAACTACTGCTACATGGCAAAGGATGGAACTCTAAGCATCGTCGAACAGGTAAAACTCATGATTCAAACTCTAAACTATAGCATGCATGACTGTCAACCCTTCATAGACAATCTTAATGACATGTGTGCTGCCGTCCTTACAGACTATAACAAAGCTCTAGATGAGAAGAACATAGCGTCCCAAGAGATGTTTCATGTAAGAGGACGACTGGACAACAAAAGACTCAAAATGACTATGTTAGAAAAGGACTTAGAGTTAGAAAAAGATGCAAGAATGTTGAGTGAAACACAACTAGAGATAGCTTTGAACCAAAGAGATTTAGCTCTGAGTGAGATTGTACGCTTAAATCTATTAATAGAAAAACTGTTCAATGAAAGTGAAGCTATTGAAAATTTGGTGAATAATGGAACTGTGGACAATACATATAATTGGGGTTGGTCCAATGGATATCCTACCGCAAAGGATTCCTCACCCCGGTTTAACAAAGATCGACTGTATGTCCCTCCGGACCGAGAATTTCATTTCCCAGTCAATGACAAAACTTTTCCCGAAGACATCAGAACACACTTCGGTAGACTTCATAATCTAAGTAATAATTGTGTCATTGAGGAAATTATGCCTGAGGTTTCGGGTCACACAAGTGATCAAACTCCTATCTGTGGCACAATCTATCCAAATCCTCAAACTTCATCAGTTGTTGATGAAGAAATTGTCATAAAGAGTCCCGAAGTCACACAGGACTTCCCATATCTGCCCTCAGACCGCAATGTCTCTCACTGTAGTCATGAGCCGCAGAAGTCCCACAAAAATCCCACAGAAGTCCCAACTCAGTCTTATTCTGCGGTAGTCAAATCATCCTTACCGCAATCCTCAATCAAAAGCTATGTGACACTTCATCCAATTCATCATGAATTACCCATAGAAAACTTTGAAGTGGGTCAATGCTCTCAAAACCCTGAATCTTCAAGTTCGGATGAATCTAGCCCTCGTTTTCAAAACTTTTCAAAGGTTTCCAGGAAACCTCAGTTGAACACCAATGTACAGTTTCAACAGTCATTCCAAATTCATCTGACACAACCCAAAAGAAAGTAAAGTCTTTTCGAAGCAATGGTTTTCAAATCTATTCCTCAGATGACCCAAAATGGAAGGGTATTTTACCCACTCCAACACTTTTGAAATCACATCAAAATTTTAACAAGTGGAAGGGTATTTTACCAAACCCAACAAAAAGGTCCAAAAAAATATACACGTGCTAAATCTTTTTCGAAACAAACCTTTTCAAATTCCAACAGCACCAATGCCATATCTTACCACTCTCAGACCGGTCACAAGCCTACCTCATCATTTAGACCGCTGACCAAACAAGGTGTCAGAGTAAAAGACAAAATTTCAGCATGTCAATGTCAATGTAGTTGTCAAAATGGTTCATCTCATGTCAATTCTGGTTCTTTTCAGAAACCTCGTAACTTTTCTAAAAAACGCAACACTCCAAAAACTCACAAACACCCAGGACTAGGCTTAAAAGTTAACACGACATCTGTCCCTGCAACCTCGGTTCATGCATCAATCAGAAACTCATCTTTTGTCCCAGGCTCCAAACTAGTTTGGGTGCCTAAACTAACCGTGTAATTCTTAGGCCTTATGCAAGGAGGAACAAGAAGAAGATTGGTTAATCGACAGTGCCTGCTCCTTGCACATGAACGGAAGGTTAGAATACCTTCGGGATTTCAAGCCAATTTGCAACGATGGAAATGTCACATTCGGCAACAATGCGAATGGGATAATCCGAGGTTATGGTGTTCTTACTACGGGAAACTTCTCTATTCAAAAGGTTGCTTATGTAGAAAGTCTTAAACACAATCTCATCAGTGTAGGCCAACTATGTAAGGCAGGCCATCGCGTTGAATTTGATGACCAATTCTGCTACATAATGACAAGCGATAGGAGCACTTGCCTGATCAAATCCAGATCCGAAGGTACTATGTATCCTCTGGATGTCTCTCTAATCATAAGCAAACCGCAACTATGCTTCCACTACAAATAAAATGACACTTAGTGGCACAGAAAAAGTGCCACTAAAAACCAAAAAAGTGCCACTAAAGACCCCCTCGTCAATCAGCGGCACAAAAAAAATAGTGCCACTAAAAGCGTTGCCACTAAAGGCCTTTAGTGGCACTTTTCAATTGTGTCGCTGCAGCCATATTAGGTTTTAGTGGCACTTTTTATTATGCCACTTAAGCAATTGTAGTTTTAGTGGCACTATTTTTATGTCGTTGTTTAACTACTAAAATAAATATTATTTTCATGCTTGGTGACACTTTTTTTACCACAAAAAAAACTATATTCATAAATTAGGTCTGATTTTTTAATTTTAAACGGATTATAAAATAATAACAAGACAATTAAGATAATAAGTGAAAAACATAATATCATTAATTTAATTCAAACTGTTCTAACAACAATATTATCAATATTTAAAACACAAGGATTTTCAAATGTTTTTGTTATCCCGTCTTTACATCTAAAATCTTTAGTAATTCTCCATCTCATTGGACTACCATTTCTTGCTCCATTTCTTGTTCTCTTCCTTTGAAACCTAGAATTGGAAAGGGGAAACAAAACTGTTAACTACGAAGAGACATAGCTAATAAAAATTGTTAAACAATAAGCATATATCTTATATTCTTATTCATGTACGAAGAGACATAGCTAATAAAAATTGTTAAACAAAACCATTAAACATGGAACAAATACAAAGTAACTAAGTTGGAAATGCAAAACAGTTGAGCATAAATCTTATTCATGTCCTCTGTTAAACAATAAAATTCCACTAAACAAAAAAATTGTTAAACAAAACCACCTCAGCTATGTACCTTTTCCTTGGGCCACATAACCATTAAAAAAAGCAACCAAATGTATCAAACCTGTTGAACACAAATTAATCATCGAGAGTAACAATCAACGCAAAATCAGTTTTCAAGCATAAATTAGTTCATAATATCAAAGAAAAAAAATCATAAATTGGAGTGAAATAAATTCATATTCTATAAACCATTCATCAAGACAATTAGACAATCTCATTTCAATATAGAAATGTAACAAAGTTGATAGTTCAAACCCATTTCTGAAAATTGAACACAAATCAAACAAAATCAGGGGAATAAGCTTACCATCACCTCATGGTTGCGGATCCACCAGGTCCAGCATTGCTTCTAGCTCATCCACCATCGACCTTTTTGGCAGCCCTAACCATGATATCAGCCCCCTACTACAATCAAAACCATTTCCTCAAAAACTACACATTAAAAAACTCATCATGTCAATGGTATAAAAATTGCAATTTACCTCAATGGCGTCAACAATAAGAAGCAGCACAATGACCTTCTCAGAGAACTTCTGCCTCTCCTCTGCATCGACAACATTGTACTGTACTGCACCTGAATGACAAAAAAAACATCACTCAAAATATGATTCATCTTCACCTTCTTCTTGATTAAAATATGAACTTTAACTTGAACTTTTTATCTTAGACATTTCATCAAACAGGTTATGTGCATCAAAAAATTCATCTATATTTTAAAGTCCTTCATAAATTTCTTCACCCAAAATTATTTCAAAACATAAAAATAGGATTAAATACTTGAACTTTTCACAGAAATCGAAAATCAATCCAATTATCCAAGGCTGAGACTGAAGCAATCAGTTGGCCAATTGTTTTCAGGTTGAAGGAGAGTGAAATTATTGAAGAATGCATACCTAATTAGGATTCTTGTTCATCATGAGGGAATCGGCGGAAACCCTAAATCTGCTCCAATGTGCGATAAATATGATTTTATATACCATACCATCCGATCCTATGTGACATACATATGCGATTGACCTCCGAAATATAACATACATCATATTTGAATATCTGATGTGATAGAAGAAAAAGCCTCAATATTGGGGGGATTATTGGAGGTTTATGTTTGATCCATAGAAGATCAAGACAGTGTTCTGGTGTTGTTGATGAGGTCCGTGAGGAAGATAAATAGTGGTGCTCCATTGATCGTCGTGGTGAGGAGAGAAAGAGAGGTGGAGAGGTGGCTTGGAGAAGCGGCAGTGAGTTTATGAGGATGAAAATATGAGTGCTCTATTCCTTTGTGCCATTTGATTTCATGAAAAAAGAGCGGACCATTTGATTTCACCAAAAAAAGAGCGGACCATTGAGGGAATTAGGAGCGGGACATTAAAAATAGAATTTTAAGTAGATATAGTGGCACATAAATACATGTGCCACTAAAAAAAGATATAGTGTCACAAAACAAAATGTGCCACTAAATGTAATTTTATTTGTAGTGTTCCTATCCAAAGCAGTATCCGAAGTCAGCTGGCTATGGCACTTCAAGCTAGCTCATCTCAACTTCAGATACATCAACAATCTGGTCACCGGAGAACTCGTCCGAGGTCTTCCAATCCTCAAGTTCAGCAAGGATACTCTATGTCTTGTATGTGAATGTGGAAAGCAATCCAAAGCAAGTCACCCTATGGTGATTGATTCTTCAATTTCTGAACCACTAGAACTCCTGCACATTGATCTCTGCGGTCCATCTACCATAGCCAGTCTTCATCACAAGAAATACATACTGGTTATAGTTGATGACTTCACTCGGTTCACCTGGGTCTTTTTCTTAAGACTCAAATCAGAAACTCCGCAGATACTAATCAATTTTACCAAAGAAATTGAACTTCAGATCAAGTTACCAGTACGCCGCATCCGAAGTGATAATGGAACCGAGTTTACCAACCATCTCTTAAACAGTTTCTTGGTTTCTAAGGGCATCATTCACAACTTCTCAGCTCCCTACACACCTCAACAGAAAGGAGTAGTAGAGCGAAGGAACCGCACTCTGGTAGAAGCAGCCAGATCTATGCTCAACTTCCCACACCTTCCTCTCTACTTCTGGGCCGAAGCAGTGGCCACAGCATGCTTTGTGCAGAACCGAAGCATTATGTGCAAGCGTCTCAGTAAAACTCCTTATGAGGGCCTTAACAACCGCAAGCCAAATGTCCGATTCTTCCATATCTTTGGGTGTAGATGCTTTGTAATCAACAACAGAGATCATCTTAAAAAATTCGCACCAAAGTCTGATGAAGGCATCTTCCTTGGCTACTCAACAAACAAAGTTGCTTATAGGGTTCTCATTAGACGCACAAGGCTAATAGTTGAAAGCTTCGATGTCAAATTCGATGATTATCACATCCGCAACACTGCTCCATCAACCGAAACCAAAGCAATTCTGTAAAGTGATATTCCTGCCTCTTCGGGTCCACTAAACCTATTTGAAGTAAACTATGACGATCTCTTCGACCCTGTAGAAACAACCAATTTATCCGAAGTTCTTGTGTCCCTGGAAGCTCAACAGTAGCATGCTGACGTATCTGGTCCTACACCGTCCGATGAGGTATCACTAAATACTTCCACCTTGCCGGTTGAGGGGGAAACTCAACTCCGAACCATACAACAACCATCGAGGTTCCAGTACTAGAAGATGCAGATCCAGTCCCTCTCCGCAGAGGATTTCAACCATCACACGTTTCTTCGGACTCGGATGATGAAAACATAGAGAACATCGATACAAGAACAGACTCCAGAGTTTTCACAATTCCAATAATCCAGGGGGAACCTTCTCAAACTCAAGAGGAACTTCCATCATCAATCCAGGGGGAACCTCTTCAAATTGCTCAAGAAAATGCTAATCTCGCTCCAACAGCCCAAGATGATTCTACAGGATGTTCTCAAGTCCAGGGGGAACTGCCGTCTCCAACCGCAGAGTCTTCTAATATTGAAGACATTCCCTCTACCGCAGCTGCTGATCATCTACAACCCCGTCTACACGTATGGACGAAGGACCACCCACCAGGTCAAATCATCGGCAACCCATCCGCAGGTATCCAGACTCGATCTACCAAGGATTTATCTGATCACTGTCACTACGCAGCATTTATGTCCTCGGTCGAGCCCCGAACGATCAAAGAAGCATTACTAGAACCAGACTGGATATCCGCAATGCAATAAGAACTATAAGAATTCAAAAGAAACAAAGTGTGGCAACTCGTTCCGAAGCCGCAAGGTCACACTATTGTTGGTACTAGATGGGTGTACAAGAATAAGTTGGATGAATCTGGTGCGGTCATCAGAAACAAGGCAAGGCTAGTTGCCAAGGGATATAGTCAACTTGAAGGTATTGACTATGATGAAACATATGCTCCGGTGACACGAATGGAAGCCATCCGAATCTTCTTAGCATACGCAGCTCACAAGAACATCAAAGTACATCAAATGGATGTGAAAAGTGCTTTTCTCAACGGTGAATTAAAAGAGGAGATTTATCTTCAGCAACCTCCGGGCTTCGAAAGTCTTGAATTCCCAGACTACTGCTACAAGCTTGAAAAAGCAGTCTACGGTCTAAAGCAAGCCCCAAGAGCGTGGTACGAGACTCTCTCTGAATTTCTTGTCTCGTCCGGATACAAAAGAGGAGTGATTGATCCCACTTTATTTAGAAAAGCAAATGGTAATCACCTTATGCTTGTACAAATATATGTGGATGATATCATCTTCGAATCAACTGACCAGGGAATGGTGGATGAATTTGCTAAGCTTATGACCAACAAGTTCCAAATGAGCATGAATAGAGAGATTAACTTCTTTCTAGGACTTCAAGTGAAACAAGTCCCTCAAGGGATACTCATCCCTCAGGAGAAATACACCACTGAACTACTAAAGAAATACTCAATGGACAACTGTTCTTCGGCTAAGGTCCCCATGGCCTTCGGATATAAGATATCTGCTGATCCTTCCGGCGAATCAGTGGATCACAAGACTTATAGAGGTATAATTGGTTCATTGATGTACCTCACCGCAAGCCGACCAGACATCGTCATTGCAACAGGTGTATGCGCAAGGTACCAGGCTGATCCAAAAATGTCACACATGACCGCAGCCAAGCAGATTCTAAGATACTTAAAGGGCAGCAAGACTCTTGGTTTATGGTACCCCACAGGGAATGACTTCAGCTTATAAGCATTTACTGATGCGGATCATGCCGGATGCAGACTAGATCGAAAAAGCACCTCCGGTGGATGTCAATTTCTGGGTGGAAGACTCGTCAGCTGGTCATCAAAAAACAAAATTGTGTATCACTGTCTACCGCAGAAGCTGAATATGTGGCCGTAGCCAGCTGTTGTTCACAAGTCTTGTGGATGAAAACACAACTTATGGACTACGGATACAGGATGCTGCGGATACCAATTTATTGTGACTCTGAGAGTGCTATAGCGATTTCCCACAATCCAATTCAACACTCTAAGACAAAGCATATTGAACTACGGTATCACTTCATCAAAGACCACATCCTGAAAGGTAACATTGAACTGATTTTGTCCATACTCATGAAGAGATTGTTGATGTCTTCACAAAGGCACTTGACTCTATAAATCTCAACGGTTTCTTACAAATGTTAGGAATGATGAATCCGGACCCACAATTCTTTTTGAATTGATAGGTACCGCAGACCATCCTTCGTCTCTGTTGCGGTCCTAATTGAAGTTATTTATGATAGATAGTTTTGGTATATCCTATGTACCACAGTATATTCTATGTACCGCAGTATATCTCATGTACCGCAACTATATCTCATATCTATCTTTCAATGGTCCTTATTGTTTGTTGTTACTAATTTTGTTCAAGTGTTCTCCTCAGTTCTTCTACTGCAGTCATCTAACCATCCATCCGCAATGACAAAAGATTCATCCTCGATGAAGTCTCAATCCGCAATCACATTGATTGATTTCTCAACTGCTTCATAAATTCTTGGAAAGTGGTGTGCTATTTAATGATCCTTCATTAAATAAGAAAAACATTCAAAAACATTCTTTGTGTAGCATATCACTGTCTCAGTTCTACTTTTTGAATAAACCTTGTGTCAGACCTATTTTGGGTATGATGACAAAAAGAACGATTTTCCATAAAAATCTCTTTTAAATTGTCTCTTCCTATTACCCCCAAAACGTCAAATCCATTACATCTTCCTCTTTTGTACAACGGATTAACCCCTCACCACACGTTCTTCAGACGTGATGTTATAGGGACTGACATTTCATTAAATGCTACCCCTTTTGGAAAATTTCAAAAAATAAAATAAACCTTTTATTATCTCATCTGTGGCTGAGATTACTTTTCCTTAAAAAAAACAACCCAAACGTTTTTACCTTATCCAATTTCAGTTAGGGTAAAATCAATAACAGTTTCAAATCTGCCACTATAAAACCGTCTTCTTCTTCCCCAAGAAAGTTTTACGCTTTCTGAGAACTCTCAAGACGAACTTCTTCTCCTTCATCTTCTTGCACTCTGTTTTCCTGCAAGTTCTTCAAACTTTTCTAAAAATGGTGAAATCGGGTATCTCGAAGAAACACTCCAAGGCATCTGCCTCTGGTCATCCAACTGGTTCAGACTCTGCTTCAAGGAACCAAATGCCAATGATTTCTTCAAGCAATTTTAGGGCAGTGTTCGACGATCATTCTTCTTACAATGCTCCGACCAAGTTGATGATCAAGTTTCTGTCAAATCACCCACTGTTTGGCCCCTTTGATTCCTTCACAGACGTGGTACCTCTATCAACACTCTTCAGATGTGCCTTCTCTGCATATCGACCCTTCAACAACCTTCAAGAAGTGCATTTGAATCTGGTGAATAATTATTTGGTTATTCTGACCAAAGAGAAATTTCTCAACGCCATCAATCTGTTAGTTCATCCTTCAAAGAAGTTCCTCACCCCAAGCATGGCGGACATTCTTTCTGCACTTTACCAAATGGGTTACCAATAGAAGCTGAAAGGCATAGGCGAATTCAAGAAAAATCAGTTGCCTACGGTATGGCAGTTCGTTTGCCATTTCGTGATCCGCAGTCTATCCAGCAGAATCAGAGGCACTGATAATATGGGCCTCAAGCTGTTAGAGTTGGTGTGGAGTATTTTTACTGGCCACGATGTCAATTACGGTCAGATCCTATGGGATGACTTCTTATAGTACATCCCCAAGGAAAGTCCAAGAGAAAATCCTACCGAGCTCATCTTTGCAAGATTCTGGTCTCTATGCATCTCAGACCTTCATGCGGATGCAGGACTGAGCATGGGCAACGATATCAACCTCTTCATCACCAGAGATCTAAAAAGGTACAACCCCTCTAAAGATCAATCTACTTTTGGACCCATTAGACGGCTACCAGTTCACATATTGTCTTCACTTGGACTTGAAAACATTGATGTCCAAGACCACATAGAGGCTACGGAAGGTATTGACCCATACCTTCCTACCCCACCTCTTCCTAGTCAGAACATACAAGCCTCATCCGCACCCATCATCCCTGGTAGTACCGCAGTCCCATCCTCCACCACTCTATCCAACTTATCTCTATCAAAAAGGCACAAGCAGTTAGCCTCAGCACACCAAGGCCCCCGCAACACCATCAAGAAACATGGAACCCCAAAGAAGAAAGATGCTCCCAAAAACACTGAACCATCCAAGAAAAGGAAACTCATACAAACTGTGTCCTCAGATGACGAGTCAACTGAAAATCAATCTCACTCTCCCTCTATGAGTGATTCTGATGATGACGCACAACCCATTTCTATCCTCAAGAAAAGAAAGACCAATCCCACAGACCAAATGCATGACCGGACTGATTCCGCAGCCTCTCAAAAGGCTCCGGTTGTCCTTGGGGTGGCCGCAGACCCATTCAATTCAACCATCGAATTCTACTCAGACACAGAAAGTATGTCTGTTTCAACTGAACGTGGAGACTCACCCCCAGCTCACTCCCAAGGGGATGGAACTGGTTCTCGCCCTAAGGTCTCCAGGGCTTCCCGTCTACATTTCTTTTCACCCGAGGAGTTGAACTCCATCCTTTTGCCTGTAACCCAAACACTTCAAACACCTTCCCAACCGCAGGGCAATTCTTCCGCCCTTGCCAGAACTGAGTCGAGGCCAGACTTGACCACGGGTCGAGGAGACCGAGGAAGCTCAGGAAATCCTAATCTGCTTACATCTTTTCCAGGTGGTTTAGGCACGGTGAGCACCATTGTGCAAGGATCCGTGGACCCGAGGGACACCTCGGTGCGTTTTCAAGGATTTGACGGTGACGAATCAAATGATTCATGGCTACACTACAATCCGGTCTCAGAATCCGAAATCAAGAAATATGTCACTTTCCGTAGGGCATTTCAAGCATGGAAGGACCAACAAACCAAGCAGCTTCAACAGAAACACTAGGAGATTGAAACTGTGGCAAAGTATTGGGCTGACGCTATTAATAACGCCAACACTGTCACCACCATTCTCAAAGTACAAGAGTGGATGTCCACAATGGCTGAGACAGTCCGCAACGCTCATACCACTCTTGGTGGTGAAGGTACATCAAAACTCCCTCCAACTCCAACTGTTAGAGATTCTCAAGATGATGGCACCGCAATAGAAGTTAGCTCCGCTCCTACTTTCGGATTCGATGACTTTGATCTCAATGAGGTAATTCAACCTACCCCTTCTGATGACGATTTAATGATTTTTGATGAGGAAGAAGCTTCGAGTGGCTATCAACACTCTACCTCCAAGCCGAAAGAGAAAAAGAAGAAAAAGAAGATTGTCGTGTCCAGAAAAGAATTTCTGAGTCTACAAGCCAAAGTGGATCAGATTCTTGTTGCGGTTAAGCCCACTCAACCGCAACCTGAAGACCTACCGGGACTGCAGTCACTTATTGAAAGAATCAAACGACTTGAAACTCGTGAACGACTAGCTGCTGAGCGAATTTCTTTAAAAGTTCAAATGGGAATCCGATCCCTAGATACAAGTCGTCAGGCTGATCATAAGCAGTTTATGGCTCCTGCGGAGCGCCTCATCTCTGAGGTATCCGCAATCAAGGCAGATCTTCAAACAGCCATTGTGGATCAGTCCACTCACTCAAAGAAGTTGATAGATGAAACTCATACTGCCTATGAATCCACCATCTCGGTCCTACAATCTACCATCAACAGACTTCAACGCTCTCTATCTTCCAACTTTCATGGTCCTGATATTCTTCAACATACCAAGGAGATTCATCGACTACTCTTCAACACCGCCATCCCAAACAATCAGCAACTGGGTGATGTACTCAAAGCTCAATTCTAGGAGGTGTGTGCTAAAGTCGATGGTCTTAAGCAATGGCTTGAGGAAGCCCCGTTTATGCATTCCTCAAGAGGGGGAAGTGATGAATACCATCATTCAAACAGCATCTCTCAACAAAGGAGCCCCCTTGTCACAAATGAAAAAGTTCCCTCACCGCAACCATCTCCTCACAAGAATCCAAGCCATCAGTCACCACCGCAACAGGAAACCATCTCCTGAGCGACCGGAGACTCCTCCCCACTTCAAGAACCTAGCATCCAACATGTAATCCGAACATTCCAATGACTATCCTGCAACAAAACAGAAGAAAGCCGATTGGAAAGCAGCCAAATTTGCTGAGCTTATCTGGAGAGAAAACGGATTCGACATCACCATGGATGAATCATTAGTCAATTCTTGGATCAATCCCCACCGAAGATTGTTGGATGATGACTATAAACCCTATCTTACTTATGCTGAACCCCCATCTGACGGTTACTGGGATATTCCAATCTCCCCCAATGCAAAATACTTCACTATATTTGAGCAGTTTGACCGCAACTTACCTGATCACAAGAGACTGCCCATGGAATTCGAAAGACTCAATCTATTCCATGCTAAACATGCTTCTTCAAGAAAGCTGACTTTATCCAGTATACTCTTACAAGAAGGAATCAGGACTACGTCCGCACCCAAGCTGACTTCCCATGCATGAATCCAGAAGAAGTCTTCCTGATAGCAAAGGTGTTCCAAAACAAATCTGAAAAGTATCCGAAGATGAAGATAGCACTTGAAAGGGCAAGCACATTTCTAAGGGAAGTTGTCTGTGACTTCGCAAAAATTGATGCAGACATTCACCCTGCCCTGGCCAAAAAGTTCGATCTACCACCACTTGATCCTGCACCGACGCTTATTGAAGGTTATCAAGAAAGATCTTTGGGTGCAACAAACTTCCCTCATCTTGGAGTCATTTTTAAGTGAAAGCTCAATGAAACCAAATACTTCATTCCTATGACTTCCATGAATCGTCTCACAAGGAAGCAACTTGAAATTTGTCGAACCGCAGTTCAAAAGTCAAAACACACAACTGCCGAAGTCAAGTTCAAAATTTTAAGGAGAATCACCTGGTTGGAGAATGTCAGAAAGTTTTGGTGGATTCTTATCAAGTTGATAAAACTTGATAACTGAAGAGAAGTTAAAGAGGTCACTTAGGGGGAAATTGTTGAATCATAAAAGTGACCCTCTTAAACTTGGTCTACCGCAGCCTTTGAAGATCCGCAGTCAACTTTGTTCAGCAACCCCATCCGAAGTCATCATCATCCGCAGTTCACTATCTAGCTGTCTTAGTTTAACTCTTTATCTACTTTTGTTAGAAAACTCTCTATTATCCAGTATGCCTTGCATGGCTACGCTTAGATAGTTGAACCAATGTAATATTTGAGTCTCTATATATAGAGCTCAATCTTTCTTATTCAAACACATCTCTCTGATTACGCATCTTGAATCTCATATCTTGTGTTATTGATCTCATCTCTTTCTTACACTTAAAGTTCACTTGAACATAACTTATTATTATCTCTCTTCGGAGCAAGTTATTCGTGTCTTAATCACTAAGTTTGATCTCACTTACTAACTTGGTCTGAATGCATTCCTTGTTAAGAATCAACTTATGTGTATACTTGATATAACACCTGCTGTCATTTATATTTCCTTACATTTCTGCAACTAACTCTCTAATTATCTAACTCATTAACTTATTATTATTGTTGAGCTTTTAGATCCTTTGAGATAAACTATTCTGCAACTATACTTGTTCTAACGTTTGTTCAAGTGTGTCTCAAGTTTTTCTCTCAACAAATGCACATGTAGGTATCTCTCCTAGATTACTCCTCTACTCAAAGCTCTCTCTAAAAGATTCTTGCTAGGTACTCCTACTCAGCACATACATAGAGCAAATAGCAGATAATATCAATCAATTGTATCCCCTAGGCTAAGGCATCATGAATCAGGCAACTCTAGCTCTAAATTCCTAAAATACCTAGCCTATCATCTAGCATGCAGCTCTAATATCTCATAAGTATCTCATCTCATAATATAAACAAGTAATGGTATTTTGGGGGAAATCACCGTTCGGGCTCTGGCTGATTGTACACACTGCTTCGTCTCGATTTCTCTTAAAAGCTCTTACTCGTTTTAGAAAAATCATTTCTTTTAGAAAATTTTCTCAAATCCTCAGTTTGAGTACAGACATACCCGAGAGTACATCTGAATCCCTCAAACCAAGGCTCTGATACAAACTTGTAACACTCTAATTTTTCAAATAAAATTTTTCACTTTTAATTCTCAAAATATTACTCATAAATCCAAGTCATCATACAAATTGTAAGTTATTATCAAAACAACATCAGAGTGTCCCAAAATCCTCAAATCTCTATAAGCCGACGGATGTGTACAATCGAGCCTTCGCCCTCCCGAAATCTACAGAAGTACCTCAAACACATATCACACAACACTGTAAGCACGAAGCTTAGTGAGTTCCCCAAAATACCACACACAAATAATTAGCCTCTCATGGTTATCTCAATAAGGACCGTCGGGTCATGTGTCTCAGTGAAGACCCTCCAGTCTCACAGCTCGAGTCGGACCCTCCAGTCTGGTATCTCAGTGAAGACCCTCTGGTCTCACAACTCGGTTTGGACCCTCCGGTCCTAACTCAATAATGATGGGTTTTGAGCATTCTAACACTCCTATGGTGTACATGCAACCCTAGAAACCTTGGATCTATGTTTGACTAAGATACATGCAAATAATTATTTTTCCAAGGTTCTTATCCTAACTAGCATGGCATGGGATACTTGAATCAAATAAAACTAGTAGAATTACTTACCTTGTAGTAGTAGTTGATTGCTTGGAGTTTGAGAGCCTAGCACCAATAATGTGGATGCCTCAAATGGAAGTCACAAATCACCACAAACTTGGAAACTTGAGAGAATAGTCACAAACTTCTTGAAATCGGCCCTCTTGGTTTACACACATCAACTAGTGCAATTTCAAGAACCAAAGCCTCCTTTATATAGTGTGGTGGATTAGGGTTACATCCATGTAAACCCTAATACCCATGTCTTTTCATTTCCATGAGATCCATGGGTTAAAGCTCCATGGAGTATCCATGGACTTTCCATGCAAGCCTAGCCCATTCCAAATAAGCATTAGCCCACACTATATAAATACAAGAGTCCATATTTAATTAGTCATACTTTTGATCTCTAAATTAATTCTAAATTAATTATAGATCAATACTAATTAAATAATATGATTTTATATTAATATATTAGGACTTATAATATATTAATAAATCATAACTTATACTATTCTCAAACGATTATCCATAAATTGTTCGGGTGAAGTGCAACCCAAATGGACCATGCCGGGTCGGGTCAAGTACATACCAAATATAGTTATGACTTAGACACTATATCCAACAAATAAGGCATAGAATAATATACAACATAAATCACAAAGACAAAATGCATAATATCAAATAACTCGGAATAAGCACATAAGACCCTCCGGTCGGTAACTCAAATAAGACCCTCCGGTCAATAACTCAATTTAGACCCTCCGGCCACACATTATTACCACTCAGTTAAGTATAGTGAGAAGACTCACCTTGCAGAGTAAAGCAATGTATCCCACACTCGAGTTACTGGTCTAGACTCCGCCTACACATATCACAATCATCTCTACTTAACAATTATATAAAAATGTTAAGCTAACTCCTCTACTAAATCTCAAAAAGGGTGAAAGACCATTTTACCCCTCCATGTTCTCCAAAGTCCACAACTTGAACCAACCCAAAAAGTCAACGGAAGTCAACACTTGAGTCAACAGTCCATGTTGACTCAACTTGTCGAGTGCAACTTATGAACTCATCGAGTCCCCCCCAGAACTCAGTAAATCGCGAAAGCCCGAGTCAACTCGCCGAGTTGCTAACCAACTCGTCGAGTCCATGCAGTGACCAGAAGATCATGGGAAAACCCTAACCACTCGTCGAGTTGTCCCATCAACTCGTCGAGTTCTCTCAGAATCCAAAAATGGGAAAACCTGACTCAACTAGTCGAGTTGGGTGCCCAACTCGCCGAGTTCTTCAGCCATTACACATTAAACTCATTCCAGCCGATTCCAATGCTCCAAACTTTAGATCCAACCTCCTAGGATGAAGTTACCAAGCAAAGTTGCTAACTTTACGATCATGCAAGGCCTCACAAGGCTAAAACACCCAAAACTAAGCTCAAGAAGGGGTTTAGGACATGAAGACGGGTCAAAGTGTGACAACCCGAAACTTTTTTTTCCGTTTTCATTAACCGATTTCCGTTAATAAAATTTGAATTTTATTAAGTTCCCGTCAAACTTCTTGGTTTAGAAAATCATCTAGTTTTATATAATTAAAATTTATTATGAGTCGGAACCAAAACTTCACGAAATCTCGAAATTTTCCTTCGATCAAAACGTCGGTTTTCGGCCTGACTGAGTTTACGGCAAAAACCTGTGTACGGTCGTACACTCGTTTACGGCCAGCATCGGGTGGACCCCACCACCGACCACGAAAACCCCTATAAATACAAGACCCTATCCCTCATTTACACTTTTCTGACCGGACACCCTCTCCTTCTCTCTCTAAAATCTCGACCGTACACCCCAAAAACACCCTCATTCATCCGAGAATCATCAAAAACCATCGTTGGGAGTCATTTCGGAACATCTAGAACACGTTTTTCATCGAATCCAGCAACCTTGCTCTTGAGTGTACGGCCGTACACCCTTCAAATCTGCAAATCTTCATTGATCGTACACCAGTTCACGGTCGTACACGCTTCAAACCTTCAAAGGATGTAAACCCTTCGAGAGGCAGTTCACGGTCGTAAACTCCCTCCACGACCGTAAACCCCATTCACGGCCGTACACACTTCCTAAGTGGTGCTTTAGTCTGAAAACCCACTTTCCTCGATTCAATCAAGTCCCGGTAACATTCCTTAACCGAAAGCAAGTGTTTTTCTAACACTTTATCTAACGAAATCGCTAATTTAGATACATATATGTATTTAATTGTTATTAGGATTCCATTAAGTGCCACACACTTCAACTCGAGGGTCTTCATTCCAGTTCGTTGATTCGATGTTTGCACACATCTATCTGTGAGTTCATACCCCTATGTCTTTACTGTTTTTAACGTTTTCAGGGGGAATACATAGGGGTGTTCGTTTGGATGGATCGGTTTGATCCGATCCAATCAAGTGAATCCAAATTAATTTCGGTTCGCGCTATTGGCCACTAACCACTCGCTCGCCGGACGCTCGGGCTCTGCGTTTCAAGTTCGTTATCCTAACCGTATCCTCTGCTCCACCGGGAGCCTGACCCCTTTTTTCCGCTATCGCTTCCTCTAGTACTAGCTCTGATCTCTCTTCAGCAGTTGCAGTACGATTCTTTAATTCATCTCCTGTCCTTTATAGTCGTAATCGCTAGAAACTCTAACTCTCTCCTTCCGATGCTGCAAGCTGAGATAGTTGAATTAGATGTCAGTTCCTCTAGCAGACAAGAAGGCCATCAATTTTCAAAACATGGATCCGAATAGTCCAAACTAAATTCAAATCCGATCCAATTACAATTCGGTTGGATCGGTTTTTATAATTTGGTTTTCAAAAACCGAAACATTTTAAAACGACATATAATTATAATATTACCTAACTTTACACAACAGCAAAAACAAATTATTTAGTTGTCATTTGAAATTTATAAACAACTATTAAGAAGATATACTATAGTTAAATATTTTATAGATAGAAAACTTTTGAGCGAAAATGCATATTAATGTTTATTTATCGGGTGAAACGTTTTGAACCTATTTGAAAAAATAAATTAAAAAATTAATAAATAACTATAGATATATATTATAAATAGATAAATTATAAACGGTTATTCGGTTTTTTTGGACTATTCGGTTCTTATTTTATAAACCAAAACCAATCCAAAATAATAATTCGGTTTTGTTGAAAACCAATCCAAAAATCCGAATATCCGAACCAAATAGTCCAATCCAAATTGTCCAATTGGATAATTCGGTTTTATCCGAATAGTGAACAGCCCTAGGAATACAAGTCAAACATAAATGATTTTGTGAAACTTATACAAAAAGGATTTCAATAAACTTAAAACGGATGCAATTGATACAATCATACAATTTCTATACTTTTATAAAATATGTAGATATTATATCCCTTTTGTATTATGCAGAGCATAAGGGAAGTTTTCATCATAATTATAGAGCTTTCAATGTAAAACATGAATTGATACATGAATGAACATATAAACTATAATAGGTATAGTTTTTGGAACAATTAACATATCAATGTACAAATCATAGATTCAATGCAACCAGACATATAAACTATATAATGTGTAGTTTATGAAATATATAGACAACAAGTTAAATTCAATGAATTCATTTTATTCTACATGTAATCGTTAGTATAGCATTTTATGAGTAAGCATTCTTCGCGTACTTATTTAAGAACTAACAAATGCCATGAGATTATAATCAGAGTCTCCTGGAGGGATAACGTGAGTTTGTGTATAGATCTATACGGGATTGACAATCCCGCACCATAACTGCTAGCTACAGTTAGGCCGGCAGGCCTGGGTGACAAAGTCATTTCGATTCCGACACCTGAAGAACGTCGTTCAGGCAATTCAATGGTTAAGTATGGTTATAACAACTCATAAATTTGGTACTAAGAAAATATGATTAATGTATGGATGGTAATAACTTTAATTAGTTTTATTATAAAGTAATAGAACTCTATACATATTACAGTTTTCAGAACTTTCCGAACTTACTATACATACTGGCAATAATCTGGGTTTTTCATATAAAAAGAGGTTTCTTATTCAATCAAACAATTCACAACACATTACATGAGATTCAGTAACAAAATACACATGTTAGAAAATAATGGATTTTCTTGGAAGCATACAAATACATTTATTGATTCATTAACCGATTTTTCATTCAAAAACATGCTTATGCACTCACCAGCTTTATGCTGATACTCTTTCAAAACTGCTTGTATTCTCAGGAAATCAATAGACAGGTACCTCCTGGAGTTTTGAGAAGACGGAGCGCATAGAGTCTCGTCTTTTACTTTTGTCGTACTTTTGATGTCTATCAACATGAATCAAACCGATGTAAATATTTTACTGAATTATTGTAATGGTTGTGTTTACTTTGATTACTGTAATGCAATGGTTGTGATACGATACATGAAGTCATCCACCCCCGAACGTTTCCGCCGTTCCGGTTTGGGGTGTGACACAAAGCTTCATAAAGCTTGAGGCTTTATGCACATGGGGCCTAGAGAAGTCCAGATCTGAAACTCATACCCACTGGACAAGCTTAACCCGAGAATGGCCCTCATTTTGCACCAAAAAGCCCAAAAACTCACATAAGAAGAGATCTAAGGAATGGAAAACCAAGGTAAAGACTTTTTACCTCCCATTGGATGCCAACACGATGTAGATGTTGGATCTACAAGCTTTCTCTCGTTCCAAGCCTCAATGTCCTCAAGCCTCTTCAAGGAATGCACCAAAAACACACTTTTGGCCTCACACACACACACACTTATCTCGCTAGGGTTACTCTCTGGACATGAAAGGTGGTAAGGGAGGCGGGGTAAAGGACTTAAGGTCCTTTAAATAGGATGCACACCCGAGAATTAGGGTTTCATCACACAGCCTCAACTCATCGAGTCCAACCCTTCAACTCGACGAGTAGGCTTCCTAACCTATGCGTCCTGATCAACTCATACACGACGAGTTGGGGCCAACCAACTCGTCGAGTAGGCCCTTCAACTTGCACTAAATCCTCAAGTTCCACATCCAGGAATCGGGGTGTTACATTCTCACTCTAATTACATTAAAGTAATAATTGATTCTCCATTTTAAATTTTCTCAATCTAACTATATTAAATTAATAACATTAGATTAAAAAATAAAATAAAGTTAATACAGATTATAAGGTGATATAACTTCACGTATTTATTTAAATCAACAATTATAATTTTATATAACTAAAAAAATATCTATTAAGTAATAATTTATTTAAAATAATTTATTAATAATTTTGATTTTTTAATATTAAAATTTAATTAATTGTATAACCGTGATTCTCACGGGGTATAAACTAGTTAAATAAATATATGAGAGTATCTTAATCGACAATTAATGTCTTCTATTTCAGTCTAAAAAGATACTTATTGCATTATTCTTATACTAGTTGAATTTTAATTAAAAAATTACACACAAATCTTGAATAATTTTAGCCAAATTTATTTATATTGGAACCATTCATGATAAATGTTATAATATATTTACTTCAAATTTATTTCCAATGCATTTTGTGCAAATATCATTTGCAAAAGTAACATTTCTCAACGAAAAAAAATTGAATGAGAAATAACATTTTCACATATAAAATTTGCAAAAATGACATTCTTAGCAAAAATTTGACTCAGAAATACCATTTTCGCATATGATATCTACGAAATGGATTTTCTAGTAAAAAATGAGTCTTAATTCTAAAGATAAAAAAGAACATTAAAATAACTTTTTTGGCATCTTGGGAGTGAGGTTTCTGACACGTTTTGCGAGCCGACTAATTCTTGAACGACTACCCTTTTCGTGAGTAGCTCGGAGTCATCACAGTGAACCTTCGTGTACACAAAGTGGTTTCTGCTCCTCTTTGGATTAGAATTTGTGAGACAATTGAAAAAATATGTAAAATTCTATAGTTTTGGTCTAATAAAGTTTAATGATGTATTGGTGGTCCAATTTCGGATATTTTGTGTGGTTTTGGTCCCTATAGTTGATATTTCTGTGTGATTTTGGTCGATACCCAACCTAAAATGACCAATATGCCCCTAAAATAGTTTTTTTAATTTCCTTTATTTCCATATTTTTTTAATTAAAAACCCAAAAAGAAATCCAATTTCACTCCCTTCTTGAGTCAACGTCTTCTCCACCTCATCCTTACTCTAAAACCCACCATCATCAACCTTGTTGCACCATCTCAACAATCGAAATCCACACTAATGTGATTGTTTACCATCTTTACGCTTCATCATCTCCATCAGTGCAACTGGTAATGAAAGTTAGATTGATTTCCCAAAAATCGAAACCTTGGGCTTGGGTTGAATGCATACTCCACAATGGTAATGAATGTTATAACGATTTCCCAAAAACCAGAGTTTGGCGACGACGATGATGGTCTGAGGGAAGTCTAGCTTGTATCGCCTCTAATTCCCCCTCCCGTCTCTATCGTCTCTGTAACATCCAACAACTATGTCATGAGAGGTCTCGAAGATGATGTTCCTGTTCCGGAGAAAAAGGATGTTAATCATAAGGGTATAATCGTCAAAAATCCCAAGGTAATACTTCTACACAGAATGTTCATTTGGTACCTGATTTGGAGAGGACGTCTTCGTTTGGGTCTGCTTCTTTATCTCTAGATAATGCGGTTTACGTGGTTGCTCGTGCTTCAATGGTTGTGACGAGTGTGCCATGATAAATTCGAATTCGATTTGGCTTTTAAAAAGGTTCACCATTACCATACAATTTTTACTCGGTCGCATCCACAAATTCAAGAAAATAGCTAAAGTTGCACTCAAATTGCAGGTAAATCGATGGTAATTCAAGAAAGTTATGCCTTTTCACAAGAACCATCTCATTTGAATCATCCTTACTAAATATCCTCCGATTTGAATCGGTATGAACTATGAAGCCCTCACCATCATTATTGACTTAAAGAACCTTCCAGTTTTCCATTGGATTTGTCTTGAGGCAAAAATCAGTTGTAATTTTTTTACAGATTTCGATGGGGTGAGGGTGGGATTGAATATTTGTGGTGGAGTGTGGTGGCAATCGATGGTGATGGTGGCGGATGGTGGTAGCAGTTGGTGGTGACATTCCGTGGTGATGGTGACAACCATTAGTGGTGATATATTTATTGTGTGTGTGTGTGTTTGTTACGAGAGATGGAAAGAGAAATAGGGTGGGTGGACATTTTTTTAAAGTTAAAAATAACAATTAAATTAATTTATGTATTTCAACAATTAAATAAAATTATATATATATATATATATATATATATATATAAAAAAGTGGCATAATTGTGTTTTTAAGTGTATAGAAACCAAAACCAATAAAAGAATCCGGACCATTTGTACACTATTAAAATTTTTTGAACCAAAAATATATAATTTTATCAACCATAGGACCGTTTTTATAACTTGTCAATTTGTGACCTTCATATTTAGACCAAGTTCTTACCAACTCAGACAGTATCCTTATGGTTAAATACTTCTAATACCATAAAATTTGTTCTTTGAAATGAGATCAACATTTAGGCATAATATTAGGGTCTATTGTTCTTTGAAATGAGATCAACATAATATTAGGGACTTAGGGTCTATATGCGTGAGAGTGTTTTTGAAAAAAAAAAGTAAAAAGTAGAAAAACTTTGGTTTCCAGTTTTTTGTGTAAACAAGGAAAAAGGCGAAAAAAATTTTTAAAAAAAATGTTTAAAGTCAAAGCATTGAGAGTCAGATTGCAAACTCAGGAACCACATTGGAAAATTCTTATGGATTAAAGATGTGCATTTAAAAGTAACGAGCTTCATATGGAGGGTCAGATTAGGGCGAATACCAGCTGTTGTGTAACTCATCAAAAGAGAAGTGATGGTGGATTCAAACATTTGTCAACAGTGCAGGAATGCGGAAGAGACGGTGGATCACATTTTAATACAATGCCCTTTCACAAAGTCAGTCGTGGAGTGGATTTTTAGTTGGTGTAATATCCCTTTGGTGAGCTTGAATTCGGTGGTTGATGTTTTAGATTATGCCTCAAATTGGGGTAATTGTCCAAAAAAAGTGTGAGATTCGTTGGTATATGTTACGGAATGATGTGAAGTGTGTGGAAAACAATGAACGATTGACGGTTCAACAAAAACAAAATGGCACCTACAAAAATTGCTAATATCATCAAATCCATCACTTTTGTCTCATGCAAACACAAAAGTGGTAATGGAAGTCTTAAATGGACGGACAACTACTCTAAACGAAGTGGTAATGGGAGTCTTAAATGGACGGACAACCACTCTAAACGGTGGTTTTTTCTTACAATTGTCTACATACTTTAGCTTCTTGCTAGGGGCTTCTTTTTTATATTCATTTGCCGGTTCAAAAATAAATCTACGAAAATCGACAACATCATTTTTATGATTTGGCAGATACAATGCAAAAAGGTTGATTATTTACATGAATTTATGATAAAATTCTTAAAATAATTAATTTATAAAGTTGAATTTACATTATTATCCAAGAACATATGAAAGAAAATATAAACACGTATGCAACCAAAATAAGCATTTCCAATTTTAGTACATGTCCTCTTTCACGTTTCCATTGTTTTAATTCTTTCTTCTATGTCAAACTTTGTACAATTTTCTTACCTAAAAACCCCCATATTCAAAAACCCTAACTAAAACCCCAAACCCCATCAACGGCGCGTGCTTTACACTTACTCGCACAGCGTCTGCCCAACATCATCACCTAAAAACTTCGCAAGCATGTCATCGTCACAGTAACCATTACTCGAAGCATTGACCAAACAACTCCCATCCTCCGCCTCTATCCACCCACGCGTCTCCTCCCCAACACCTTCCCACGCGCCACCGTCACCAAACACAGAACCACATCCACCAGCTATCCCCGCCATATACGAAGTATCCGAATCCGAAAACGAAGATCCACACAGCTCCTCATTACCGTTAATCGTAATGTACGACGCCGCAGTCTGAAAAATCACCGGATGCCAGCAAGGATCGTCGATGATCTTCACCTTCATCGGATGCGTCTTCTCCGCCGAAGCTTCCAGAAACTTCGATAACTCAATCGCGTTAACCTCATCGTCATTTTCCATCGAGAACAACCAACTCACCATGCTGTCTACCGCCTCGCTCACGTCCTCCGCCTTATACTCACCGTCTTCTCCGGCGACCGGCGATCGTTCTCCATTGTTATCCTCCATTTTTTTTGTCTGTTAACTGCAATGTTTACTACTACTACTACTACACTCACGGGTCTAAGTATATATATAGATATAGAGAGAGAAAATCTGTTTTAGAGAGAGAAAGTGGTGGTATGATATGCGTGTACGACTGCTGTACTGATATGGATTATCAAGCAGAAAAAGACGGATAATGACAAAAGTGGAAGAAAATGAAAAGTAAGAAGATGACAGGGTGGCAGATGGAAGGTGACACGTGGATAACGATGGAGTGTAATGCGGAGTGTGTGGGGTTCCACAACAAAACAAAAAAAGAGTCGCTTAAGATATAAATGTTGGTGAAATATTTAAAATCAATTAATTGTTTAAATAATTGAATTTTAATGAGTTATAAAAAGTAGTTGAGCTATTAAAATATGTGGTTGGAATTTGGATATACATTTTTTTTTAAAATGTTACAGATTTGCAGCAGTTTTTTAGGAAAAAGGAACATTAAAACTTATTCATATTTATCTTATAATAATTTAAAAATATGTTCAAACTATAATAGTAACATATATAGTAATAAAATTAATATCCTCTGTAAAACGCTTTGAATACATATTGACCTCAACTTTAATGCAACATAATTGGTTTTATCATAATAAGTTTTATAAAATAAACAAGTTTGGAATTTTATTGGTATCTTCGTTTTATCATGAATTCACGTTAAAAAATTACCATAAGCATAAAAATGGTGGTGATTTTTATACATTTTAATCATACATAATAATTTATGTTTTATATAGTAATAAAATATATTAATAAAATATACTCATCTAAATTATAAATTATTATGAATAATTAAAAAGTGTTGGTATAAAATACAACCATCTAAAAAACTACCCTTAAAAGGATGATGAGGGGTAGGTAATATTTTTTATAGCTATACATAATAATTATGATTTCAAGAAAGTTGTGCATTATAAAAAAAAATTCACATAAAACGATAGATTAGAAAATATATTAGTTTTTTAAGATCTTTAATATAACAATTTTCATTCCATGACAAATTTACATTTAAGCTTAATATAGCAATAAAGTTTAAGAAACATAAACGATTTCAAGATGGTTGCTTTTGAAAACTTATTGTTAAAGATAATCATTAAGATAATACTAGTAGTTTTTAACAACAATACTATTATTTCATAAAATAAAATACGTGTTTGATTTTTTGTAAATGTTAAATGATTAACTTTTTCTTATTTTTTGTTTTTGAGTGACAACCAAATAATATCTATATTTGTCATGTTAAGTGTATGTTTTGTCTTAGTGTCTTCGAAACTTATCGTTCTCCAAAATTCAAATTGTTTTGAAAATTAATTTCTTTCAAAATTATTTTCTGATATTTGTAACTTCATAAAATTGATGTTTTGCTATGGTTTCATAATTGAAATCGTAGAAAAAGTACCTGCACTTAAAAAAATATTATGTTTTATAATAAGTCGGCTGATGAAAAATAATATTCGATAAAACTAATTGAAATATGAAAAATAATATAAAAACATTTATAATAATAGGTATTTTTAGAATTAATTAAAAATATATTTGAAAATAAATAAATAACTAGCTACTCTAATAAATAAGTTTTTCAAAAATTCACTTATAATCTATTTTTTACCTTACTAAACATGTCGGTTTAAAAAAACCAAAAAATAAATAAGTTTTCAGTGTGTCAAACACATCTTATGTATTTTTATAATATTTTGGTGGAATTTGGGGAATCCTTGGGAATACTTTTACGATTCTATGACGTTTAATGAACTAAAAATATGTGGAGCATAGTGATTGCGACAAATGTTCAATGGATAATAATATACGAGGCATTGTGACAATGACAATTGAGTAAAGTTTTCAATGGCAATAATAAAGTCGATGCTTTTATATCGATAATGTTTATGAAAATTCTTCGAGAACTTCATAATAATATAAGCAAATAAACATGTGAAACATTTTTCACATGAAACCCCATATTAACGAGATATTATGAAAATTGAATATTTTTTATGGTAAGAGTGCATTTTAGTACACTTGATAGAACAGCAGGGTTGATATACAAAACATAATACAGAAAATAATTTACGAAGGTAACAAACTATTGAGTGTGCTTATATTTAGTCACTTTTCTTTTATTTATAGATCATATACTATCAAACTTGATGAACCTGTTTACATTTACCATTATGACATGTTACCGTAAGTAAAAATGGTAACATATGAACAGTTCAACAAGTTAGATGATAAAAAAATGACTAAATGTGAACAAAAAAATAATTTTCTCCACGACCTCCAACAACCTCCTCCACCACCACAGTTATCGTCGTTGCCTCTACTATCACCACTACCTCCACCTCTGTCATAGCTAGGGATGGCAAATCGGGTCATCGTGTTGGGTTTTTGTCTGACACGACACGACAAGCTTTTATGTGACACGAACACGACACGACACGATGTCGTGTTTTTTTTAACTAACACGAAAACGAACAAATTAAAAAACAACAAATACGACACGACACGACAAATGTAACATAATATAAAAATTAGTTTATTTAATTAATATTTAATCATACATAACACGACAAACACGCAAACACGTCAAACAAATGTTTAATCGTGTCAATTTCGTGTCAAAATTTGAACACGAGCACGACATCATGTTTTTATACTTGACACAAACACGACACGAACACGAATTCGAATTTCAGTTTCGTCCCAGTTTCGTTTTGTGTCGTGTATTTTTGTCGTGTCGTGTCAACAATTGCCACCCCTAGTCATAGCTACCACCACTGTCTACCTCTACTTCTGTGGCCACCATCACCTCCGCTTGCACTACCGCCTCCACATCCACATCCATCACCTCCGCTTGCACTACCGCCTCCACATCCACATCCACCGCCTCCACCTCAGCCATCGCCATCGCCTCCGTCACCACCACCTCCACCATTAGTGCCTTCACCACCGCCGCCACCACCACCACCTATACCATCGTTACTGCTACCGCCCCTTACAACCATCATCACTACCACCTCCACCATCAACATCGTCACCTTTACTACCACTACCACCTCCACCTCCATCATTGCCTTCGGTGGAGGTGATGGCGGAGGTGTTGGTGCTGGTGGCAGTGGCGATGGTTAGAGGTGGTGGTCGTGGTGAAGGTAGAGGTTGGAAGTGGTGGAGGTTGGATGTGATGGAGGTTGGAGGTGGCGGTGGTAGCGGCGGAGGCAACGGTAACGGAGGCGGTGGTTGTGGCGGTGGTGGAGGTGGAGGCAGTGGTGGAGGTAATGATGGATGCGGTGGCGGTGACGGTGGCGAAGGCGATGGTGGAGGGGGTGGTGGTGGTGGTGGTGACAGTGGCGGCGGTGACGAAGGTGGAGGTGGTAGAGGTTGTGTTGGTGGTAGATAAGGTGGAGGGGGAGGTTCTTTTTTTGTTCACATTTAGTCATTTTCCTTTTGTACACTATGTACCATTCAACTTGTTGAACTGTTCACATATTACCTTTTTACATATGGTAGCAGGTCACAAGGGTAAAATATGAACATGTTCAACAAGTTTGATGGTATATGGTATGGAAAAAAAGGGACTAAGGTGGTGTTTGTTTTTTATCCGCAGATCTTTATGGCCTCTTCTGTCTGCGCGGCGCAGACCATACACAGACATTAGCCTTCACAGACTGTTTGTTTTTTTGAAGACTTTTTGGCCCAGATGTGGACCAGAGTCTTCTAACATCTTCAGACATCTTCTAGCCTAAAAAAACACATATACTTTATTTTATTTTATTTTTTGTTTTTTTGAATATATATTTATTCCAACTTTATTAGTGATAAACAATTTGAAAAAAAAGTTCGACGACACAAACATAATATTTTTGAGAAATTTATAAATAATAGTTTATTACAATAATGGTCGTTGAAGTTGTTTATATAAATATGAAAATAATAATAATAATAATATATTCTTATATTGTGTGCCAAATTTTATAAAACATTATTTAATAAAGCATCGTCAATTTCTTAGAAAAAATATTTATGGCACGTTTTTAATTGATTTAATTGAAAAAATCGAAGTTTATTTCCATTCATTTATATATCAAAAATTTTTATTCCTAGTTACAATGTTTAAGCATAACTTTGCGACCAAAATTGTTGGTTTTTATCAAATATATACGTTTATTTGTATCATTTTAATTTTCACTTTTTATACAATAATACATAAAAGTTGATTTAGATTTGTTAATTATTTATAACAAAGTCATAAATATATTAAAAAATCACTTTGTAGTTTAAAAAAAATCAGTTTATTTAGATTTTAGTTTATTTAGTAGTCTGCAGATGTTAAAAAAAACAAACAATCTTCTTTTTTCAGACTGCAGACGTTTGATTCACATCTTCTATTGCAGAGGTCTACAGATGTGGTCCGCAGACTGCGTTTGATTCACATCTTCTATTGCAGAGGTCTACATATGTGGTCCGCAGACTGCAGACATTTTGCCTCAGAAAAAATAAACAACACCTAAATGTGATGAAAGAGAAAATTTTAGAAAAGTTACAATATTTTGGATTAGTTTACAAAATAGTCCCAAATTATTATTTTTTTTACAAAAAAAATCGAAAAAAAAACGGTAAAATGTTGCATTATGACCATTTTTTTCCGAATCAGTCGGTAACAAATTAATTTATGATTATTCCGTAAACTGATCCAAAATATTGAGACTATTTCGTAAACTGAACCAAAATATTGAGACTTTTCTACAAAAAAATTTATTTTTATTTTTCTTATTTTATTAAAACTCAAATAAGTATATTATTATTTAAATTTTGTTATTATTAAATAAATGCATATATAAATATATTTTAAATACATATTTATAAATATAAAAACGTATTTATACGTAAAAAAATACATATGAATATAATAAATACATATGAAAAACGTATTTATATATTTTTATACAATAAAAACGTTTTCAAAGTTCTTTTCATTTAAACATATTTATATGTTATTGAGAAAAGAATTGGATGATGATAGAACATATTGATACAACGAAGAGATCAGATGATATTTAAGTATGGTGGACCAGGCCATGCTTAAGTATGGTGTACTAGAAATATATGGTGGACAGATGACCATATTCAACATGCCTAAGTTTGGTGAACAAACGACCATACGTAGACCAAACCATGCTTATGTATGATGGACAGACGACCATACTCGACATGCGTAACTGACACAATCTATACAAAAGATGTGACATCCCCATTTCTCGGCCAGAAAAGACCGATTTGTTTATGCTTTATTTAGAAATCAGAGTATCCTTTTGAGGAAAAGTGTTGCGGAATTTGTTCCCAGAAAAACAAGATAAATACGTTATCAAAGCATTTCCGAAGAAATGTATTTTTATTCATTTTAAAACATTGGGATGTCATCGTTAATACAGAAACATAAGCATAAACAGAACTTACACCAATTATCATTAGTGATTCATATCTCCTTAATCTCTCAGTGTAATGTAACCTCATATCGACATTTGTGATATAAATAAACTGAGTGGGTCAGGTTGGGAAACCTGGTGAGTACATAGGGTTTTCAACCCACAATAATATAATTATTATGTTTAATCATCAACAATTAATCCAATTACCCATCCTCATTATCTTCTTTACTCTTAAGGATTTACCCTAAGAATCAACTATTCCTCGTTCATTCTTTCCTAAGGATTATCCTAAGGAATCGGCACGAAGTCCATCGTTGCCACAGTTTATCCAACAAACACTAAGTCCATAGTCACCAGGGTTTAGGCACTAAGTCTGCATAGTCGTCCATCGTTGCCGTTTATCCAACAAGCACTAAGTCCATAGTCACCAGGGTTTATACAATAGGCACTAAGTCCATAGTCGCCAGGGTTCAGGCGCTAAGTCCATAGTCGCCATGGTTTATCTCGTTTATTGACAGTATGATTTTCAAGAGTCCACTCGCAATACATGTCAATGTGTTTTTAGAGTACACCGGGTGAACACATCGTTCACAACACTTACAGGTTGCGAGCCTGCTAGTGTTCCACTGGACTGTCTAGAATAGTCTGTGGTTGTCATCCATACTCTGCTAGATGACGGGGCCAACGCTTGGGTAAAAGGCTCCTCTCATTGTTCACCTCTTACCCTCATCTCATGGTCTATATCACCTCTCATCTCATCATCCAACTCATATTTCATCTACCCATGTTTTACCCAACATATTTTGTAGATATAAAATACATATACAGTTTAAATCATTCAAAACATATATAAAATCATTCATCCAGTATATACAGCAAGTATTTAGACAATATGCACACATAGCACGTAATTTATATAAAATACTTCATATCTATGTGTAAGATGAAAGTAACTATGCACTCACTTGTTAAAGTGACGACTCGAAATTCGAGCAGCGCTTCGCTTCTTAACAATATGATTTCCTTCTACGAAACCTAGTATTATTACCACTAGATTTTAGTCTATTATTTATTACGACTAATTATTAGTCTAGATTCATCATTAACTCAAAGTCTACTTCATGATCTATCAAGTAAGGAACAACCAGGTAGGATCATATCGGAGGTAGGATCCGTTTGGTATACGAAGTATACTGTTTGGAAATCCCACTTTAAACACCTCACTAAATCACAGCCTAGACATCATCCCTGTAAGTAGACCAATTAGTATAACGACTTTGAATCACTGATAAACCTTATTTATAGGTTCATAATAACGATATTGTATTTATATATAAGCTATGTTTAAAGTACGATAGACGTATCTCACTTACAACGGGTTTTTATTAAAAATCGGGTTTCGCTGGAGCAGCGTTTCCGAGCCGAAAAGCCCTTTTTCTCGGAGCCGTCGGGCGCTCCGGGGCTTCCTTCTAGTGCTAGGGGGTTCCCTAGGCTTTGGGAGGGTTTAGGAAGGCTAGACAGAGAGTAGAGAGAGAAATGATAAGTGTGATTTTTCCGGCTGCACCTCGCATCTATTTATAGGCCGAGGCCTCTCATCTACACGGCGCGTAGTTTCGCTGAACGTTGCGCGTTCCTCGGTACGCAGGGCGTACGAGGGTACGCAGCGCGTTCGTACTGCCAGATGTCCGAAGATGGCTGGGGTAACGTGGAGCATCCGAGACCGAGCCCTCCTACGCAATGCGTTCCTTCTCTACGCAGGGCGTAGCTCGTACGCGCGACGTTTCTTGTCTACATTGGGTGTCCGAAGTACATGTGTCAGCATCCAAAGGTGAGGCCGTGGGCAGCAAGCAACGGCTAAGATCGTGCCATGTCATCAACTTCGCAGATTCACCTCCCGACTTCTAAAATTCGTAACTTTCGCATATGAGCTCCGTTTTCGACGTTCTTTATATGCGCACGTAGGTGAGACCATACTCTACAACTTTCGTTTAGACTCTATTGGCTAATTTTGACTTTATTTTTAAAGTTATATTTTTAACAGGTCGGGACAAGAATAGTCCGTTAAAAATTCATAACTTCTTCATCCGACGACCGTTTTTGTCTGTCTTTTTATCGTTACGCTACTATTAACGATATCTTCGATTATCGTTTAGGTTGTGTTGGCTAAAAATTGCTCGATCTAATATTCGAACTCCGGGTTGTGTACTTCTAAGCCGAAACTTAGAAAAATCATAACTTCCTCATACGAAGTCAGATTTGGGCGTTCTTTTTATGCACGCTTTCGGTTTGACGTATTCTACAACTTTCGTTTAGATCGCTAAGGCTAAAAAGTCTTGTATCATAAATTCACTATTTACATCACACAACGTCGTTCCGGTTTTGTCGCGAAACTTCGACGGGCCATAACTTCATCGTTATAACTCAGATTTCGGTGTTCTTTATATGTACTGAACCCTTGTGACATATTCTACAACTTGGTTAAGATTACTCCTTCTAAATAATCTTCCATCAAAAACTCATTTGATGCTCATTGTCTCTAAATTGACTAGCCTGAATCTGCAGGCGTTACAAAAGATTTGATTAGATCAAGTAACCAAAAGTACATATATCGGGTAAAGAAAATACCGGAGATCAATCTTCAAACCACTTTCACATCAATCTTCATCACCATCTTCACATACAAAGATTATGTGGGCTTATGTATAGATCGTGTCAGTTAGGTATGTTGAGTACGGTTATATGTCCACCATACTTAAGCATGGCATGGTCTGAGTATGGTCGTATGTCCACCATACTTAGACATGCTGAGTATGGTTGTATGTCCACTATATGTTTCTAGTCCATCATACTTAAGCATGGTCCAATCCACCATACTTAAGCATGACCTGATATGTTCGTTGTACCGATATGTTCTATCATCATTCAGTTATTTCTCAACAACGTATAAATATGTTTCAATGAAAAAACAACTTTAAAAACATTTTAAGGTATAAAAATATATAAATATGTTTTTCATATGTGTTTATTATATTTATACGGTGGGGCGTTCCAGTCAGGCTGAAGACTCTGTGAGCGTACCAAATAGACTGTAGGCCAGTGGGGCATTCCAGTCAGGCTGAAGGCTCTGTATGCATGTTGTTTATTGGTATATGTTATCTGTTCGTGTGGTGGTATTTTAGGGGAACTCAATAAATTTTGTGCTTACAGTTTTGGTTTATGGTTTCAAGTACTTCAGTGGACCGTGGCAAGGCGAATACGTGACCGTACACATTCTTGGTTTTACTACCGATTGGATCTTGGGAGGCTCTGATATTAAATAATGTTTTGGAAATAATAGTTTGTAAACACTTTTATTAATAAAGGGGTTGCTTTTAAAATGTTTAAATTTATCGAATTTTTTGGGATGTTACAGAATACTCAAAGATTCTTCTTCAATCTCTCTTAAATCTTTAATTCTAACAAGGCATGATAATTTTTCTTTTACAAACCGAACACAATCCATTTAACTATACAGGTCATCGGTTGACGGGTTTGGAACATCAACTGAACACGACTTGTCAACCTATTTATTTATTTGGGTTTGCGGGTTGCGGGTCAAATTCGGATTCGCAGATTAGATTCAGGTTTGTAGGTTGTAGGTCAGATTCAAATTCGTGAGTTCATGGGTCATATATAAAAATATATTACACACGAACTAAATACGAATATTATACCCAAGTCAATAAATGTATATATTGTTTTATCTAAATATATCACCGGTGGGTTTATTAATGGGAAAATGACGCAACGGCCCTATTATATATTTTGAATTTATCTTTCAGTTCCTAAAGTTTTTTTCGTGCTTTTTAAGAGAAAAAAGTTGTTTTTGTCGGGTTTAAAATGTCCCTTTCCAAATTTTGAAGGGGTAAACCGATTACCCATTTGCCATGTCACTAAATGAAATGCTAGATAAGAGCATTTCTTATTAAACAAGGGCTCTCTCTCTCTAACCAGAAGACAAGAAGGGTTGCTGCCCCCTCCATTCCAACCTCAGTTGCAACTTTCTTTTATCAATATTTACAACCATGATCTTCTTTCTGTCTGTAATAAAATTTTCATTATTTTTTGTATTCTAAGACTCAAAAAATATGTACACTTAAAAGTTAAAACCATATTCAAAATATACAACGACAAACAAAAACAATATAATTCTTCATATCTTTTTGCAAATATATAAAAAAAACCACAATTATGATATCAAGGGCAAATAAATAAATAAAAAATGCTTTGCTACGTCAACAGTAAGCATAGACGACAAAGAGTAATATCCATTTATCCCAAATGCACAATACAAGCACATCACGTGCACTTTTAGTATGTCTTTAATTTAAAATATAAAGGGGTCACGAGTCAATCCTGCAGTTTTTTTTGTAAATCAGTATACGACCCGTTTAATACTCGACCCGTTTTATAAGATGCTCCTTCTTGTTGGGTTGACTACTTTTTGCCTTTACCATTCTATTTCCCATACAATTTCTTCACATGTCCTTCCATGAGTGCAATTTCGAGATGGATTTATCCCAATTGTTAATGTCATAGTATTTTCCTTAAAACAATAATAAAACTGTGAGAAATATATGAATTAATTTTGTTTACATTTTATCTTTAACATATCAAATATCTAACTAACAAACATAAATAAAATACACTTAAACCAGCTACATCCATATCGACTCAACCGCATTAAATTAAAGATTCATTTATTTGTGGAGTCCAACCTGAATCCTACCCTATCATCAACCATAATTTTGGGCTACTGTTCATAAATGTACAATAAACGATACACATAGTACAAACCACACATCATGAGACATGAGTCATGATGACTCTTTACGCCCAATAGACCAGAGCTTCCTGTTTTAATTTGGGTTCTTCTTTCTTTTTCGATTATCGCTGGCGTCTTTGACACCCCCCCGATCTCCATAATTTCTACTTCACTGATCCGATCACTGGAATTAAACTACAGGTATGTCTATCAGCATAGGTTTCATCTAATTATTCTAGATGTTTTTCGAATTTGTGTTCAAAGTTCGATAACGGCTCATCAATTCGCTTTTATATGAAGTTCTGTTTATGGGTTTTCGTTGTTGTTTATTGTTGATCTGTAAAAATTGGATCTTTTATCAGATGTAGTATGAAATTGTGCGAATTTTGATTGTATATAGTGTTTTTAGGGATCGTTTGAATGGCGACTCCCGGTGGACCTAGACCAGGTAATCTCCCACCGAATTATAACCCTAATTCAATCGCCAATAATATGCAGAACCTTCAACTTAATCGCCCTAATCAGCCACCTAACCTAGGCAATGGACCTAGAGGTCCACCTCCGCCGTTTGGGCAACAACCCCCACCTCAATCCCAATCTCAGCCCTTTTCGTCTCCATTTTCTAGACCTAATCGTCCAGGACCTCCACCACCTGGTGTTGTTCCTAGAGGTGTAATGCCTCCATCTACTGGACCTCCACCTGGTACATTGCCTCCTTTCATGGCTGCCAACCGAGGTCCACCTGGAGCTGGAGCTAATCCACCACCACCATCATCTGCTTCAAGGCCGATGCCCTCTGGACCTTTTTCATCCTCTCCTTTGACAACCGGACCGCCTTCACTGCCGCCAAACGCCGGTGTTCCTCCGATGAGTAACGGGCCACCAACTCAAGGTGGCCCTCAATATCCTCCCGCCGCCAGCATGAGACCAAGACCATCAACCGGACCACCACCCATGCCACAAACCATGTCATCATCATCTGCAGGGGGCCAAGGCCAACCCTTGCATTCATTTCTTGGAGGTCCTGATAATCAACCACCACGAGGGCCACCACCATTTTCAGCACCTCCAAGAGGCATGCAGATGCAACCACCCTCTTCAGCACCTCCAACATTTTCAGCTCCACCACAAAATCCTCCATTTGGAGCTCAACCATGGCAAATGCAATCCCGACAAGTAAGTTTCCTTTTTTATAAATATCTTTCATAACATGTATCATGATTCTTGATTCTTGATTACTTGATAAATGTTTGTAGAATGCACCACCAGTACCACCTCCTTTAATGTCACCTCCTTCACTGTCACCTGGGTCTGTTCAACCACCAAGAATGTTTGGGATGCCACCACCTCTTCATAATCAACAATCAATGGCTACAATATCACCTGCAATGGGCCCAAGTGGAAATGTGGTTTCAGGCCCATCAAAGATCGACCCAAACCAAATCCCTCGCCCTGTTCCAACTTCATCTGTTCTTCTTCATGAAACTCGCCAGGCCAACCAGGCAAATCCCCCTCCGGTATTTAATATATTATCAAATTATCATTTATCATTTATCATTTATCTTAACTTTTCTAAATATCATTTATGCTAGAAATTCAATTGGCTTAATAATTAATCTTATGTTGTTTGATTATTGAAGCCTGCTACAAGTGAGTTTATTGTAAGGGACACTGGAAATTGCAGTCCTAGGTACATGAGGTGTACCATTAATCAGGTAATACTTGTTTTCTTTCATTTTCATCAACTTTTCTTGTGAAATGTTTATTGCTTACTTTAATTGTAACATTCATTTGATTGTTGTTTGTTTAGATTCCTTGCACTTCAGATCTTTTGAACACATCTGGCATGCAATTGGCTTTATTGGTTCAGCCATTAGCTCTTCCACATCCATCCGAGGAGCCTATCCAAGTAAGACTAGAAATTGGAAAATACTTGTTTTCTTGAAAATTTGTGAAACTGAAATATAAATATACTGAAAAAAATGTGTGAATTATTTTCCAGATAGTGGATTTTGGTGAAGGTGGACCTGTTCGTTGTTCTCGTTGCAAAGGCTACATCAATCCATTCATGAAATTTGTTGATCAGGGAAGACGTTTCATCTGTAACTTTTGTGGTGAGTAGTTACTTTTCATATCTCTTGATTGTTATAAATAATAATAATAATAATAATAATAATAATAAATATATGTTTTTATTTTTTTCAGGCTTCACAGATGAAACTCCACATGACTATCAGTGTAATCTTGGGCCAGATGGAAGAAGAAGAGATGCAGATGAAAGGCCTGAGCTTTGTAGAGGAACAGTTGAATTTGTTGCCACAAGGGAATTTCTGGTGAGCTTTTTAGTTTGTTATCCAATAAGTAAAAAAAGAAACAAAAAATATATTATTATATTATTATATTATTCATAGGTACGTGATCCAATGCCAGCTGTATTCTTCTTCCTGATTGATGTATCAATGAACGCCTTGCAAACTGGTGCAACTGCAGGAGCTTGTAGTGCTATTAGCCGAGTTATTGCTGATCTTCCAGTGAGTTTAATATATTATATATAAAATTATTACTAAAGTTTGTATAAAGTTAATGATTTGTTTATAAAATGATTGTTACAGGAGAGTCCTCAAACAATGGTGGGAATTGCTACATTTGATGTGACTATACATTTTTACAATCTGAAACGTGCATTGCAACAGGTGAACCATAAATAATCACAGATGATTATATAACATTAAAAAAAAAATTGTGTTTAATCTTGAGTTCTTGACACATTTTGTTGTTTGCAGCCATTAATGCTCATAGTTCCTGATATAGAAGATGTTTACACTCCTCTTGAAACTGATGTGATTGTTCAGCTTTCAGAGGTAAAGTTCTCTACTTGTTATTTAGTTTAAATTTAAATATTGTGTTTCAAAGTTATTATTATCATCAATTATTATTTATTAATTTATTATTATCATTAAAGTGTCGTCAACATCTAGAATTATTGCTGGAAAGCATTTCAAGTATGTTTCAGAATAATAAAACAGCTGATTCAGCTTTTGGTGCTGGGATGAAGGTACTAAATTTTCATTTTGATTTATAAAAATAATTGAAATTCAAAATTATATATCCAAATAATTGAATTTTTTTCTACTTAGGCTGCTTTTCTGGCAATGAAGAGTACAGGAGGCAAACTTTTGGTATTTCAATCAGGCAAGTTTACAATATTTTTATATTTGGAGATTCAAGGGCAGAAACGTAATTTGACTGTTTTGTTATTTTATAGTCCTGCCTTCTGCTGGAATTGCTGCTCTTTCTGCTAGAGAGGCTGAAGGAAGAACTAATATCTCTGCAGGAGAGAAGGTATTTTGTGATTACATCATATTTGGGGAAATAGAAGTAAAAAAAATAAAATAAACAAGGGCAAATTCGTAAAAAGATGAACTAAATGTGGAAAGCATCCTTTTCCTGACTTTTTCTAATAACTCGTTCTTTCAGCATTAAGCCAAAAAGAAACATTTAATAAAATGATCATTTTACCCTTACATTCCAGAAAAAAAATTTCAAAATATTCATCAATTTTAAGTTTTTAACAAAATTCATTAATTTTATGTTGTTGAGCTGCAGGAACCTCATAGATTACTTCAACCAGTAGACAATACTATGAAGACAATGGCTATTGAATTTGCAGAATACCAGGTGAAGCTTTTTTTTATAACTTTTAAGTTTTTCTTTTTGATTAAATGATTAAATGAATATTATTTTCAGGTCTCTGTTGATGTATTCATTACTACTCAAAGTTATGTTGACATTGCTTCAATCTCTGTTATCCCAAAGACAACTGGAGGCCAGGTATATATTCATCAAACACTTTGTATCACTTTTCTTGATGTTTTTAATAATTTATATTTAAAAATTTCACATTTTTTTTTTCAGTTATATTATTACCACCCATTTTCTGCCCTTTCTGATCCTGCAAAACTTTACAATGATCTTCGATGGAATGTCACAAGGCCACAAGGTTTTGAAGCTGTGATGCGTGTTAGATGCAGTCAGGTGTGAGCTTATCAGCTTAAGGAGGGCATTTTCGTCTTTTTCCTTTGTTGATTTTTTTGTTTTCTGTAGGGTCTTCAAGTACAAGAATACTCAGGAAACTTCTGTAAACGCATTCCTACAGATGTTGACTTACCTGCGGTTTTATACAAATCTCTAAACTTCAACCTTTATATGTATTCTTCATTCTTGTTAATTTTTTATTTAAAAAATGATATTTTTTCAGGTTGATTGTGACAAATCTTTAATGGTAACTTTGAAACATGATGATAAATTAACTGATGGCACAGAATGTTCTTTCCAGGTATATATATACTTTAAGCATTTCTCCTTTCTTTCAAATTAGGGTTAAATGAAAGCTTTTTATTAATCTGTTTGTTATTATAGCTCCTTTTCAAAGTATAATGTCTTACATTGGTATTTTATCCAGTGTGCACTTCTTTATACTACTGTATATGGACAAAGAAGAATACGAGTGTCCACCTTATCCTTACCATGCACCACCATGCTTAGCAATCTTTTCCGTTCAGCTGATTTAGACACCCAATTTTCTTGTTTTCTAAAGCAAGGTAATAATAAATTAATTTCCATTTTTTCATTTTTCTGTTTTTATATAAGTGAATACTAAAAAAGTTCCATTTATGTTGATATTTTCAGCTGCAAATGAAATCCCAATTACGCCCTTATTACAAGTGAGGGATCGAGTCACAGATCTTAGTATCAACATTCTTCATTCCTATAGGAAATTTTGTGCAACTGTTTCATCATCTGGACAACTTATTCTTCCTGAAGCTCTCAAGTTGTTGCCTTTATACACTCTTGGTATGTTTATATCATTCTACTTTCATTTAATCATATAATAAATAGATGAATGAGAAAATAGATTGCTATTTCTTGAATTTTTTTTTTTTTCAGCTTTGATTAAAAGTATTGGATTGAGAACGGATGGGAGAATAGATGATAGATCATTTTGGATCAGCTATGTGACTTCTCTTTCTGTTCAATTAGCAATCCCACTTGTGTATCCTAGAATGATAAGTGTTCATGACCTTATTTCAAAGGTATAGAATAAAACAAAATGAATCTTTATATACATAAACAAACATTGGGTTTTGATCTGGTATTTGTGAGTCCACAGGAAACAGATGGATCTGGATCAGTTATTCCTCCACCTATACCTTTATCTAGTGAACATGTGAGTGATGAAGGAATCTATCTTCTTGAAAATGGTGAAGATTGTTTAGTTTATGTTGGAAGCTCTGTAGATCCTGATGTAACACAAAAACTGTTTGGTATATCGTCTGTTGGTGAAATCCCTACTCAGGTATGTATGAATGAGGGCAAATTTGTAAATAGTGAAAGACAACATCTTTTTCTGACTTGTATTTGTGTGTTTAGTTTGTGTTGCAGCAGTATGACAACCCTTTGTCAAAGAAGCTACATGAGGTCATAAATGAGATACGAAGCCAAAGATGTAACTACTTAAGGTATGTGATTTTTTTTTTTTTTTTTTTTTTAAATTAAAGAAGATAAAATGATTGTTTTTTTTTTAATGGCATTGTATTTTTTGCAGGTTAAAATTATGCAAGAAAGGTGACCAATCAGGTAAGGCATAGCGGTTTGTTGTTAATAATATAATTTTCAGTGTTTGATAAAATGTCTAAAATGCCCTTGAATGTATTTCAGGAATGACGTTCTTTTCTTATATGGTGGAAGACAAGTCTCCAAATGGTTTGTCATATGTTGAGTTTTTGGTGCATGTTCATCGGCAAATTCAAAGTAAGATGCAATAATTAATGTTGAAAGAAGAATCTTCAACTCTATTTTTGTTTATGGGTTTTGGGTAGTATTTATATGGGGGCAAAATGGTCAAGTCAGAAAAGAAAGAAAGTTTGAATCTTGGGTGAAAATGAGGGATAGTTCCATCCGTTTTTTTTTATGGTCGAGAACAGTTTTGTTAGTTTGAAATTATTTAAAATGTAGAGCATAAAATAAACAGATTTGATTATAATGAGATATAAGTTCAGTTGTATATGTAATGGAGTTTTTCTCTTCATAAGAGTCAAATTAGGATCAATTTCACTCGAGGACTACAACCCAATTAGTCTAAATCGGGTGTTTCGTCAGAATCCCAAATGTTATGTTATGAGATGGGTCATTTTTGTAATTATTCATTTTTATATTTATTTCAATTTTTTATTATTATTGCACATCCCATTTTCACTCCTATAATTGGATAGATGCAATAATTAATGTTGAAAGAAGAATCTCCAACTCTATTTTCTTTATGTTTTATTGAAAGTTTTTAGATGTTCAACCTAAAACCATTTAATTAGAAGTTGGTGTTGTAAAATAATTATATCATTTTTGGAATTTTAGGAAAATACGCTAATTATAGTTGTGTATAAAAAATGATTCAAAAACTGTCTGGCTTTTTGATAATTTAAAACTAAAAAATCATATGGAGAAGTAAAAAACTAATTTTCCTGTTTAACATAGGTTGAACTTCCACCCCAAAAAAAAGAAAGACAAAATCTTAACTCGAATGTTCAAATCTCATAAAATGTTTGAACGTATAGGAAAGGAACTACAAAAAAAAAAAAAAAAAAAAAAAAAAAAAAAAAAAAAATCTGGTCTTTCTACATCAGTTGCATTGCAATTCCTTAAATTAGATTCCAATTCCTGTGACTATTCATTTCAAAATTTTAGCGTCTGATTGATAAATAGATTCATTCTCAAGCTCTGGATTCTATGTTTTCTAATACAAAATTAACAAAATTTCTCAAAAAACCCAACCAAAACTCCAGATCTTACTTTCCTTTTTTGCTAACAAAAGGCTGCAAAGCAATCGGCAATTCATTCACCTCAGTAATCCTCTTTTGCTTCTTCTTATCCCTTCCTTCATTCTCCTCAACAAACCCCCTCTTTGCATTCTCAATCCCCTCCTGTTTCTTCCTCGCCACTTTACTCGGCTTACTCCTCCCCTTCGTCTTCTTCTTCACCGCCACACTCTTGGCGGCAGCCACCGCCGCCGCCTTCTCCTCCTCCACTTCCGCCTTCGTCTTCTTCTCCTTCCTCTTCACCTCCCTCATATTCCCAACCTTTGTGGGGTCCAGCATCACCGATTCCGGCGGCAGTTTATCAAGCAACACCCTCACCTCCTTCTCCCGCCTCTCCTTCACCGTCTCAAACGGATTCGCCACCCACGAATCAAAGTTCGGTTCCCCAGACCCTGGAACCAGAATCGACGAAAACCCCATGGAATGTCCGATTCCGAGCACGTCTTCGTAAGGTCGGAATTGGATTCTATTGATTTGGTAACCTTTTGCCATTGTATGAATCATGTATCGATTGTAATTTGAAGAATCTGAAGATTGTAAAATCTGTGTGAATGAGCCTGTGGAGGCTGCAAGGAGGCCTTTTTGGCTGAAACTTAGGGTTTTGGCATTTCCGGGAAGAGTTTGTAGGGTTTTGTAGGTTCTTAAATCCCAGATTTTGATTTTCTTGTCCATTCCAGCAGTGGCCATGAGGTGGCCGTTTGGGTGGAAGGAGATGGCGGTGACCGGGCCATGGTGGCAGAGGATTTTGATTAGCGGGGTGGAGGTGGTGGGCTTCCACATGCAGACTGTGCCGCCCGAGTGGCCGGAGGTTATGACACTGTTGTAAGGGTTTAGTTGTAAAACGTCTGACCGGCCAAGGGCAGTTCGGTAATTTCCCACCATTTGACCGGTGGTAATGTCTTGAAAGCGGAGGTGGCTGGATTTGTTTATGGATGATAGAAGGAAATGGTTTTTGAGAAATTGAAGCTTCAACACTGCTCCATGTTCCTGAAGAACAAAAAATTAAAAATAATACATATAATTTGAAAAATCTATCTAATTATAGGAGTGAAAATGGAATGTGCAATAATAATAAAAAAAATCAATGAAAGTATGTTGCTATTTCTTGCATTATGAAAATTTTAAAATTTATGAATGGTGGGACTGACCTTCAGGCAATGAAGTTCTGTGCCAGCACGGTTGTAAATATATGTGTATCTGTATATAATTAGAAAAATAATCATATAATTGATATATAAATAAGGATGATTTTCCAATTCATAACTTAATTTACTACAAGGAAAAGAATCTTTACTTCTTTTGTGCTGCAGCAAAGAACAATTCATTGTGCAAAAACACCACATCGCGCACAGTTTCTCTAACCTGAAACAATCAACAACTTATATTTTTAACTAATTGTTTTCAAGTAAAATATTAAGGTTTCAAAGTATGCAACTTCTAAATCTAATTACCTGAAAGTCCTTAACAGGTTTCAAAGTATGCATGTCCATAATCGCCAGGTGGCCTTTGCGTCCTGCTGTCAACATATATCTCCCACTTGAGGTGTAATCAATGGTGTAAGGACCAAGATCTGTTCAACCACATTCAGTTTGTAACATTTACAGGAGAAAAATGAGCCCACTAGTTACATAAGAAAGATAGATCATTTCAGCTTTCTAGAAAAGTGAAATGTCTTCAACACTTATAAATTATGTGCGGAAGGTTATTAAGCACTTGAGCATTAGATTCATAACAAGACGAATGCAGGTGGGAACCTGGTAAGATGATATCAAATTGATTCTTTCTACTAGCAACATCCACTTCCTGAGCAATAGACTGCTGACTGAACCTCCATGTCTTTTCAATACCTTCAGGTTCCAGAAGGCCACTCTCAGTTTGCATAAGCCACTGAACAAACCAACCGACATCAATACATGTAAACACATAAACAAATTACGCATTGAAGAAAACCAAAAGTGTAAAACAGCAATGAAACTCCACCTTCTCAGCTTTAGCAGCAGCATTAGCAGACTTTTTATATAGTTCTTCTCTATTAGCAAGCTGGCCTTTCAACTTTTTGTCTTTCAAGCCCTGCAAAAAATGAGGAATAATTCAGATTGAAATGTTAACAAAGCCGAATGTGCTGTGGTATCAATCAGTGATGCGAGTTGTACCTCTAAGTCGGCACTTTCACCTCTCTGGTATTTTTTAACTTTGACAGCGATGTCATCCGAAAAATCCTGAAACCAAAATAAGTATCCGCATGCTAAGTTGTCGATATTGATAGAAGCATTTGTAACAATAATCCACCAGATAATTTACGAGAACAAAATTACAACTAACACAAACATACACACACACAGGAATAAAACACGATAAACATTGGGATGTTTGCGAGAGATACGTACCTGTATCTCCATTTTCTTATGAAATTTGACCAGGTCGTGAGCGTTGGTGGAGTCAGCGTCCGGTGCCTGCGGATGTGGTGGCCGGAGAAGGGGTCGGAGGAGGGATTCCGGTGAGCAGGTGATGGTGGCGCAGTGAAGAGAGATGACCTAAACAAGTTAAGAGGGAGGGTTTTAATTCAATATTTTGTTAAATTGCTTCTTTCTGGGTTTATGCACTAAAAGCCCCTTGAGATTTTTTTTTCGGACTTATACCCATTTTTTTTACGACTTCTCCAAGGGGAGTGAGATATACTATGTGGACATCGGCAGAAATTATGTGAACTGGGGTCCATTTTATAAATAATATAAAAAATACATAAAAAATAATAATTAATGAAACGTTGAAAGCTAATATAATATGCCTATTAAAATTAAGAACCTTTAACTAACTATAAGTCAATCTGTCTCTACTTCAGGTTGAAAACCATAAAATATGAACATTCCAACTCCTAAAAAGCTAAAACAAACCGGTCCATAAATGATGATTGATGGCAACAGATTAAGAAAGAAATTATAAAGAAAAATCGAAATCAGTTGAAGAGAAGAGAGCTTACCAAAATCAGTTGATGATGATGCTTTCGTTACTTGTCTCTTGCTTCAGATTGAAAAAAAAAAATCGAACTCAGTGTTATCAGTTTAACAATGAGAGGTGATTGAAATCGAACTCAAAAACAGAAATCAGAGGAGAGGTTGAAAAAAGTCGATTAGCAGCAGGTTTAGAGAGAAATCGAACTAAAAAATCAGTCAATTTAGAGTGTTTCTACTCCTATTTCCTCGTCCGTCGAGTGTCGACTCCTCTGTACGATTTTCAAAGGGCAGGGATTGGTATTGACGATTGCAGTTATCAAGCTTTCAATTTGGGTTCATGCCTTTCATTCTTTCCGGACGCTATTCTTCTAAGACAGGAGAACTGGGCTTAAATTTTGGGCCAAAATAACATGTATACACTATTAATATTTGGATAAAAAATATTAAATATGCCCCCTTCTATTTCTATTTGATGTCTTGGGCCGAAGCCTAACTTTATGTAATTTTCAAATACAAAGTTTTAAGTGGGTGCCACGAGATTTTTTTTGGGACCATCTAATTAAAAGAAATATATATATATATATATATATATATATATATATATATATATATATATATATATATATATATATATATATATATATATATATATATATATATATATATATTAGTAGTTACCCGCACAAAGCGGCGGCGTTGAATAGTTTTTTAGGTAATTAGTTTCATTTAGAAACATGTTATATTATAAGAAACATAAGAAAAATACATATTGTTATCGGCCGGTTTGGGATGACGATTAGAGTCCTTTCAGCGAATGCCGAATAATTTCAACACCCATAGTAAAAAAATAATAATAATAACAGTAATAATAAATTATATTTTAATATGGTTAAAAGAAAATTTTAATAATGACTTAACATTGCTAATCCAATATTTTTAGGGTTGGGGGGTATGTTTAGAATGAACTGTAATCATTTATCGTATAAAATATATTGACGTATTCTATAATAAATTCACATTAGATATATATTGTCGGGATACTTATAGTTTTTAAATTTGTATAGATTCATCTAATTAAAAGTATCACCTTTTTAGCTAAACTATTTGATAGTATGTGGATCTATTTATAGTAAACTTTTGGGGTGAAAACTGATGACATGAAACGAAAAAAATACACGCTCCGAAATAAAATTGGGACGAAACTGAAATTCGAATTCGTTTCCGTATCGTGTTTGGGTCAAGTGTAAAAAACACGGGGCTGTGTAATGTCATGTTGGTATTCGAAATTCGATACGAAATTGACACGATTTAACATTTATTTGTCGTGTTTTTTTGTGTTTGTCGTTTGATTAAATATTAATTAAATAAACTAATTGTTACGTTATGTTATCTTTGTCTTGTTATGTTGTATTTGTCATTTTATAATTGGTTCGCTTTTGTGTTAGTTAAAATAAACATGATTGTCCAATTAGTCACCCTAGTAAAATAAAACATAATTGAATTTTAATGATATTTTCTAAAAAAATCCACAATATTTTAATATCAAATTTGAGAAGAATATAACAAATATTAAAATTTATTGTAAATCCATAATTAAAACAATTAATGCAACTTTTTGTTCCAAAATGGAACTCACGCTTTATGTTTAAAGTTTTAAAATAAGTAAAAAATTATATTTGTTTTGATATTAAAAGTCTCATCGTCCAAAAAAATTAACAGAATTTAGACTAAGTACATATAACTTAATAAAATACACACTACGATTTTTTCGTATTGAGTATAAAATATTTGAAGTGTATTAAAAATATTAGATTCATCTTTTAAGAATAAAAAGAACCGCTAATTGTTTTTTCCTTCTCTTTCAACACTTATTTTATTTTCTTCTAATTCATAATTAAATGAAGAATGCATAAAATATATGATATCCTTGTATCAACTATTTTTTGTTAACTTACCACCATATTTACCATCTCTCCGGTCAATTTTTTAATATTCCAACCCTTAATGAAAAATAGATTTTCACAGTTGTAATTATGACCACCATGATATCCTAGTAGTCGATCAATCATTCCTCTTTAGCTGTAACTATGACCAAATTGCCCTTGGTGAGCTTAACTGATATGATCTCAGGCATAACTTAACTGTAATGTGATAGAAGGGAATAGAATATGATATATTCCCAGATTGCCCATGCAGCCTCCTATGTGACAAACTCTTTGCTTTTTCTGTTGTGAAATATTCTCTTATTGGTTTGTTTAGTTTAAGATTGAAAGTATGAAACTATTTGTTGAAATTGGTAGATTATGACATTTTGAAATTGGTTTGTTTAGTTTAAGATGTAAAGGTTGGTTAAGCCAGTTGAAGTTGTTTTTTGGTATGGTGGAGATTGGATGGCAGCTGTAATTTCTTTTTGGTGTTTAGTACCTTCATGATTGTCAAATCATCCACTGGGCCATCGGGTGCTTTGTTAAACATAGATCCCAAACCATTTCATCTTACAATCTGCATGAAAACTTTAATTTCTTTGGAGGATTCAAAGGTAGTTGAATTTGCAGCAGTGACAATAGAAGACATTGTTCCTAGTTTTGCAAAAATATTTCCAGCTATCAGTTCACAACCTCTTTATGAGCCCTTTACTGTTGTTTTTGTAAAGGATAATAACATACATCAGTAAACTAATTTTTTACAATGAAATTGTTATTAAATTATTCATATTTTCTATGGACGAAATATTTTTTTGTGGTGTTGCAATATCTAATAAATCAAAACAAGTCAGGGGAATACATACATGAAAGTTTCTTTTATAATAATGCATATAGTCCTTTTACCAACTAACAAAAAACCCACTTTGAATATTGAACTACCAGCTGAAAATGAATGTTGATTACAAAAGAGAAAGAGACAAGACTATCCTTCTAACATGGCCATATACCCTGCTGCATACTATAAATCGTGAACCACCAACTAAAAATGAAAGTTATTACAACTTTGTCTACTCTCCTATGTGATAAGCTTTGCATATGCAGCCTCCACCTGTTATAAGAAACAAAGAACATTCCTATTTCTTGCTAACCCTAAATAAAGAAAAACCAATAGTGGATACAACAAAGGTACATGAACTGCAATAAAATATTTTTACACTTTATACCATTTATACAAATTATACCAATTATGCCCTTCATACCCTTTAGTCATGAAGAATAAGTCGTTTATGCATGTTTCAAGCCCTAATAACAACAATATCAAATCATTAAAATAGTAAAATAATAATATTCAATAACATAAATTACTTTCCATTTTTTATAATATTAATTCTTGTAGTTCCATATAAATAAATAAATAAATAAATAACTATAAACTCTACTGACCTTTTTTATAAAACTTTTCAACAGAACTTGTTTTTGTCAAGTAAATTGTTGGGGTATCGGAATCTTCTAGATGCCCTTTTTACAAAAATAACTTCAAAACCAAGATTTCTGTTAATAGAATTGGATATGGATTTTTACCTTGCAAAAAGACGAACCATCGAACCAATATCTACCATGTTCAAATCCATCATGCTTTTAGCAAATTCAAATTCTGTGAAAAGTAGGAACACCCCTATCATAAGTCAAGAAAGAAAGGTAAAATAATTACCTTTTAAACAATCGTGTATTGAAACAACCAGGAGAAGAAACGGAAATGAAGAACTTTCTCAAAGAGAAACCTAAATTTAAAATATTTCGAATTAAAATTCTTATTTTTGATGTTGCTTTCTGCAGGGGAGATATGACTCCCAGACAAAGGGTTTTACAAAGAAGATAAGCCAATAAAGGTTAAAAGAGAGACCCTATAACAACAAAAATTGCAGCATTGGGAAAGATAGTGCTTCAAGTTAAACTAAATTTGGTCGATTTCACCTTTTTGAAGCAAATTTTGCTCTTTTTAGAGCCCTATCCTTCTTGAGATCCCGACCATTCTTATTCCTACACAAAAAATGAAGAGGGCGAGATATGTGACGAAGATAGGGAGAAAATAGTTGTGGAATGTTTATAGACCTTGGGTTTTTGATGTTGGGTTTTTAGCAGCAATGGTTTCATGGTGACGAATACAGGGAGAAAATAGTTGTGGAATGTTTCTAGACCTTGGGTTTTTAGCAGCAATGGTTTCATGGTGATGCATATACAAAGAGAGACGAAAAGTAATGGCAATGGTTTCTATAGAGAGATAGAGAGGTGTTGGTGGCTTCGTTTTGGGTTTGGTTCGAGAGAGAGAAAAACGAAGGAGATGAGGGGCAGTGGCGTTGATAGAAGATTGGTGGTAGTGACGTTGGAGCAATAGAAGATATGAGCTCGTGGTTTGTGGTTGTTGTTGCTGGTTCCGAAGGGGCGGCGTTGAGAGGTTTGGCCGTTTGGGTTTTTAGAGAGAATGTGGAGAGACAGTTCTAGGATTTTAGAGAGAATGTGGAGAGACGGTGGTGGAGTATTGGAGTCCATGGAAAATGGAAAATGGTGGTGGTTAGGGTTTACAGTGAGATGAAGCGGGGCATTATCTAGAAGTGTGCAACACCAAATCCTCTCATTCCTCCGTATGTATATGGTTTCTTTCCTATTTGAATGGTTCTTTCATTTTGAATTGGCCAAAAATACCGGTAATTTGAATAAGTCTTAGCTAAAATTTGGGAATATATTAGGAAAGATAGCTAAAATTTGGGAATATATTAGGAAAGATAAGGAGACACGGGAAAAGTGAAATGAGATACATTTATTGCTAAATTGTTTGATTATACTTTTAGCTTATAAATTTGGACATTTTAAATTTTGATTTTATTTTATTAAAGTCTGGTTGTACCTTAAGCTTAAACACTTGGACGTCTTAAATCTATTTTTAGAAATAGTAAGGTTTGTATAATAATATAGTAATATATATATATATATATATATATATATATATATATATATATATATATATATATTGGGACCCAACTTTAAGTGGGGTCCAAGCACCCCACTACTTGTACATTGCATCCGCCACTGGACATCGGGTACCAATGGGTATGTTGGAGGCACCAATAAATTCAACCCTTGTGGTGGAGTCAACCCTGTTATCTCTCTCCTCTCATTTCCCTTCTTCTCCCCTTTTCTGCCCCCGAATGTCCCGTTACTTAGGGAAAAAGCCATTTAAGAGAAGATCTCCCTGAGCATCCTATCCTTTTTCTTCTTCTTTTACAATGTATCTTATAAATCGTTAGTTGTACCCAAATATGAGGGGTGTAAGGGATGATCATTTACATGTGTTTAGAGAAATGAGTGAAATAACGAGAAAAGAGAGGAAAAAAAAGTGATAGTGGAGATAATATGGCTTCGAAAGGCAGGGATGACACGGATGGATATCCACCATATTACAATATTTATTTATTAAAATCAGTTAAACATATTACAAATAGTTACAAGGACACAATCCAATCCAAAAAAAAAGATGGTCTAAAATAGTCAACTACAAAAAACCAACCAACCATCTACTCTAAAATAACTCAAAAGAGTTCCAAATCGCCCAATGTTGGTTGGAATTTATCGGAAGAAGTGGATTAATGTCTTGCGGAATATAATTTTATGCAACTAAAATATTCATAAACACATGTTATATCCTTATATTAACTTTGAAATATTAAAATTTACATTGATATGAAATATTATAACTTTCTATCACCTCACCAAATGAATTCGGTTCTAGTTGGACTCTTCTAACGTACGCTTTTTTCACTAAGAATCGATATATCTCAAAATTAGTTTATGTTTTTTAATGGGAAAATGACTTAATACTTAAGAGGGTAATCTGGTATTTATTTTGTTCACATTTAGTCGTTGAAGTTTTTTTTATCTATATTTGATCAGATAACTTGTTTTTTTGTACACATTCAGCCCAACTGGCTGACCTAATATGATAATATAATTTCCAGATTGTACATATTTAATCATTAATGTTTTTGTACACATTCAATCCTTGTGACTGGTTTCTTTAGGTTTATTCATGATATCCTACGTGTAACAATCATTAATGAGGTGTCTTATACGTGGTTCATCCATCACTCATATCAACAACCTAATTCATGAATCGGTCAAATAATGTTGGTGTCATAGTTTTCTCCAAACATAAGATATCTTCAGCTTCGGTTTCATCTATCTTCGTAACAAACAACGAGATTCTTTGCAATTGCTTCCTCCCAACTCGAATTTGCAATTCTGAGACAAAAGATACTCTGGCAAAAAATTTAGAATCTTTCCTAATTTATACATGGTTCACAATAGGGATGAGAATTTGGCTCGAAAACCCGACATAACCGAAACCCGAACATAACCGAACCAAATTAGGCCCGAATAAGCAATTCGATTCGATTCTCGGGTATCTATATTAGGCTTATTTGGTTCTCGGGTTATTCGGTCCGGGTTACCCGAATAAGGGCTTATTCGGTTCTAAATACCTGACTCAGAATTGAAAAATCATTTTTTTAATCGTATTTTTCTTGCTGCATCAAATGACCTACACTTAATTGATCCGGTCGTGTTTTTCTTTGTCCTTCCTTCGATAATCGAGCCATACATTCAAACAAAAAAAAACCCTGTTGCATCGTATTACCGAAGTCGACTTTCCACTCAATCGTACTACACAAATTCTAACCGTTTTTTGCACATTTGAAACAGTTATATATACTTTGTATTATTTTTAATTAACAAATTTGTTTCTTTAAAAGATTTGTTATGGAATCATAAACTACAAAAGTCATAAAAAAATACAATGTTTATAATCATATTATAAATGTTATTTGGGTTATAGATTCTTTTCGGTTATATTAGGTCTTTAATTATCTTGTACATGTTATTCGGGTAATAACCGAACTGAACCGATTAATACCCGAACCGAACCGAACCGAACCCGTATTGGTTATTTGGTCTGGTGTTTGGTTCATGCAATTACCTTTATTCAGTTTAGTTTTCAGGTTATTCGGGTTCGGGTCGGTTCGGTTCGTTCCGACCCGAATAACATCCCTAGTTCACAAAAAACATAAAGAAACATCATAAAGATTGAATGTGTAAAAAAGTTGAAGAAACCAGTTATAAAGGTTGAATGCGTATACAAATATTAATGATTAAATGTGTGCAAAATGAAAACTATATTACCATATTAAATCATTTTTTCCGGATTAACCTTGACCGAATGTTTATAAAAAACAAATTAAATGGTTAAATATGAACAAAAAAAATCGAATAACAAAATTATACAAAAAAAAAAAATATATTACCTCTATTAAAGCCATTTTTCATTTTTTATTGATCACGGGAAAATTTCCTTTTGCTTCTGATAATGAAACTAGAATAAATAATACCACTACAATATCAAATATTTTAGTTTCAAAACAGGTCCTGCTGTTTGTGTCTAGTTACATTCAAAATCTATCCTTTATTAAGATTTCAAGTTATGACCTTTCTGCCCGTGCTTCTTATTTTTCTTTCATTTCAATTATTTTCTAATTTCGACTTAGTAGTGCTTTCAATTTTCCTGATGTTAAATATACAACTACACACACTAAGTTTACATTTCAATTATTTTCTAATTTCAATTATTTTCTTTCATTTCGACTATTTTCTAATTTCGACTACTTTCTAATTTCGACTTAGAGGTTGGCCCTTCAAGCAGGGGCGGAACACGGCAAGTAAAAGTAGGGGGGCCGAAACCGAATGTCTAAAAAAAATCCAAACATATGTATTTATTATTTAGTTAAATTGTCGATGTCAATGATATTAGTCTGTTTATCAACTAAAGAACATATAAATTCTCTTGCTTTAGATTATTTTTATTAATAAGAAAATATACAGTTCTAAAATATGAATAAAATGGTGATTTAATCATAAAATATTATATTATATCACGAAAAGCATTTATTTGACAATACATTGAATAGGCAAAAAGCAAAAGCTGACAAAAACTTAAAGGCTACAGGCTTCTCTCATTTACAACGAGCAAAGACTTTTTGTGTTCACAGTTTCAAAAGTTATAAAAGTAAAAGACGAGAATTCATAAATTAGAGATTGAAGTTGTTAAAAGATAAACGATAGAAATCTACATACAAGGAGACCTTGGAAACGAGATGGGCAACAGACGTTTTCGGTCAGACATAGAGGCGACGAAGAGCTAGAATTTCCGGCATTGTCCGGCGTCAATTTTAAAGCGGCGACCAAAGATAAGAGAGACGCGGTTAGGGTTTTTTAGATTTTACTCTTTAGGTTTCTTTGATCTACTTTTTATGGGTTTATAAAAGTCTTAATTGAGGTTGATTACTCCGCTTTTATCTATTAGAATATAGAAGAGTTTATTTATTTATTTTTTTGATATTTTTATAGACTCCCGATTTCTCAAAGATCAATTAAATTTTGATATCAAATGTTTTAGACCCTTAGTAACTTACCTTTTTTTCTCAATTTTGAAATTGTGTCGATACATTCTTTTTTGGATAGCATAATCCACAGCTCATTTCAAACACATCGTCAAGAACCAAACTCGTCAAGATTTTTAGGAAGTTATTGGGCAAAAAAACGGGGGGGCCATGACCTCCCCTGGCCCCTTAAAGGATTCGCCCCTGCCTTCAAGTCTTGAAAAATTATGATGACGCACAAACTTTCAAAGAAAAAGTTGCACAAAAACTACTACTTTATAAAAACCGGCCCAACCTCTCATTTGCTGCTATTATGTGTATATTTACAAATATACCAAAGAAAAAAATTCCCAGTACAATGTAACATTTTATCTATACATTTCACATACAGCAATTTGCCCGCCAAAACAACCCTGAAAAAAAAGTCAAACAAACCCAAAAAAAAAAAGTCAACGTGACCGTGACAATAACCTCAAAACTTCACCATAATCGCTCATACTCCCACTCGAAAACCTCTTCATTCTTTCCCATAATTGCAATCGTCTCCTGGGCCTCAATGGGCCCGAACTCGAGCTTATCCTATACGAATCTACATCAAGCCCGAGCCCTGAAAACCCACTCTCCACATCTAACGGGCTCTCATAGCCCGTATAATTGGACCGGGTCGGGCCTGATTCAGGCCCGGCCCGCTGGTCAAACTCCATGGATGCTAAATCCTCTTGGCTACAACTTCTTGACCCCAAATCTTGTGTCTCTTCACACTCATTACATACCAATTTCAAAGCTTGAACCACCTCACCCATAAAAGGCCGATGAGACACCTCGGGTTGCACACACATTGAAGCGATTGCAGCCACTTTGGCTATACTATCAAACGGGACTTCCGGGCTCAATGACGGGTCGATCAACAAGTTTAACCCTTCTGGGCTCGGGAGTAAGGGTCGGGCCCACGCAACTAGGTTTTCTTGGCCCGATGGCATTGACATGTCAACGGGCTTCCTTCCGGTTAGTAGCTCGAGAAGTACCACACCGTAGCTATAAACATCACTCTTTACAAGAAGATGGCCCGTCATCGCGTACTCGGGGGCCACGTATCTACAAAAAAATCAAGAAAATTGTATGATTTGGAGTGTAAAGTGTTTTTTTTTTGGAGGGAAAGAAATCGAAGGATGTAATGTACCCGAATGTGCCCATGACACGGGTGGAGATGTATCGGTTGTCTTCATCTAAAGCAGTTCGGGCCAACCCGAAATCGGAAACTTTTGGAGTGAAGTCGTCTTCTAAGAGAATGTTGCTAGATTTGAAGTCGCGGTGTATGACTCTTGGGCTTGAGTCTTCGTGCAAGTAAGCTAGCCCACGGGCTGCACCTAGGGCTATCTTTAACCTGGCCCGCCAATCTAAGGGTGAGGTTTCCTTGTCAATTCCTGAAACAACCAAAGTTTACCATCTTCATAAACAAAAGTCGAGCACAAAAAGTCAACCATTTTGAGTTTCCAAAGTCGACTAAAATATTTTTTTGGCTTAGATGACGTTTGACGTCCGTGTTATGTAGCAGATGACAGGTTATATACCGAGACTGATGTCACTGGGACAAAATTTGTAATTTTTTGTCTTATCCAAAAAGGTGGAAGACATGACATGACATGACACAACATGTTATATTGTTGTCTAAAAAGATGGAAGACATGACAGAACACGTTGTATTGCTTTAGGATGTCAATGGGACAAAAACTACAAATTTTTTGTCCCATTCAAAAAGGTGAAAGAAAGGACATGACAAAACACATTATACTACGTTTGTCATGCAATGTACCGGAACCAAAGTCAACGAGACAAAAACTGCAATTTTTTGTCCCACCCAAAAAGACACCGCATTGACTCGCTCTTTTCTCATCCATTTAAAAGACATAAATACCCTCCTCACACTGCTAGTCTTAAAAATATATCATAGCTATACCATGAAGATGAGATTCAACGCTTCCATTTGGGATGAGCTCATAAACCAAACACCGGGTTTTTTCCTCAGTACAAATACCGATCAACCGGACTAAGTTTCTATGATGCAAGCGGCTAAGCATCTCCACTTCAGCCAAAAATTCACGCCCCCCTTGTTGATCATCTCTCTTAAGTACTTTAACTGCAACTTTTGTTCCATCTTCAAGAACACCACTATACACACGCCCAAATCCACCTTCACCAAGAACTCCCAATTCATTGAAGTTATCGGTTGCTTTCTCCATTTCACTTGAAGTAAATGTCTTAGCGGACCCCGTGTATGCTATACTAGAACGGAATGATAGTGAATTTGACTCGGGCCCACTTCCGATCGATGCACCCACCCCTGCAATACAAGTTTTAGATATATGAAAATGAGGTGTTGTTTCTTTTCGACTTAATCTGATAAGCTATATATAAGTGTTTCTCTTTTACTTTATACAAAAAGAACGACTTGATAGAGAAAGTCTCCCCCATCAAGTTGGAAGTTTTTCACAAATTTGCCCTCGTGCATGTTGTCGTGTTTTCAAATATTTTTAAAAATCATTTATCTTAAGATAAAACTCGTCAATAAAGCTCACACATGTATGTATATGTATGTATGTATGTATAGTCAACCTTATATGTTTACTTTTAGGGTCAAAAAATTGAAACCCAATATGAACTTTATTTACTGATATTGTAATAAAGTTTAGGAAAAACACCTAACTATTATTAAAGTTCCGTTTAGGTCATTCAAACTATAAAAAACTTCGAATGAGGACACCCAACTATACAATCGGGTTCATCAACACCACATCCTCCCAAAAATGACAAAAATAGCCCTAATTACACATCTGTTTAGCCCAATACAGAAAAAATATAACTTTCAACAACTTATTTTTTCTGAGGTTTCTAAGTTTGGCAAACAAACCCCCAAACTACGGGCTAGTTTTTGTTTAGTGACTTAACTTCAAAACTGAATTGAAGGGTATAAAAATGACCATTTTACCACTTTCCAGTGTAATTTCTTCCAGATTTGGTGTAAATGAACCCAGTTACATCGTTTGGTGTACTTCGAAGTTTCAAGGGTATAATAGTCATTTTACCATTTTTCAGTATAATTTCACCCAGATTTGGTGTAGATGAACCCAAATACATAGTTTGGTGTACTTTCATCTTTTTAGCCTAAAAAGACCTTCTTCAATAGTTCAATGACAATTATAATCACTAAAACTTTTATTTCAATTTTGAGTTACCTGATGATTTTGTGACAGAAGGCAAAGTAGCCGGTGGGTTTGACCCTGATTGAGCCCTGGTCCTATCTTTAAACAACAAAACCCAAACCACAACACCAACTAGAACCACAGCTACAACCACTGAGAAAGCTATTATAGCAATCAAACCACTATTCAGCTTATTGCTATGCCTCTGTTTACTCACATCAACACCCAATGGTTTCACATCCCTTCCATTGTTTCCATGACCATATGGTTCACCATTATAGCTTGAAGATGGCAAAGGTGGTGATGGAGGAAGCCCTGAAAAAAAAAAAAAAAAAAACAAGTTCTCCAAGATAAGCACTTTGACTTTTCAGGTCAAACAAACTCATTATCATCACTTCATATACCTGGATATTTCACGAAAAGAACTTCATAATCGCCAAAAAGTGAGGACTTAATCGGGACTTGTTTCATCCATAATCTTTGAGCCACAACATATGCTGTATAGTTTTCAAAAATTTCACCAAGGGGTACTAAGTTGATTATAGCAATTGTTTTTTCTTGATCTTGATTGTCTTCATTTGCTCCCATGATTCGAACTTGACTTGATTTTAGAAAGAGTCCAGAAGCCATTTCAAATGCCAGCTCAGATACCAATGGGAAGAAGGTGTATAATGAGATGCTAAGGCGGAGCTCCACTTGCATTGGTAATACACATTTGCATGGTGTTCCAGGAGGGGTGTTTGTCAATGGATCCACACATATTATTGATGAGCAATCTACAAATTAGATAAAAGAGTAAAATCAAGAAATCTTGAATGGATTCTTGATGAGAGAAATAACTCAATAAGAAAAGTTTTTATATATGTATACCTTCATTGGGAGGTGGAGGTGGTAATGCTTGAAATGGCTTTGGAATCATTGGTGGAGAACGAGAAGGGGAAACTTTAGGAGAGAGAATCGGCACTTGCAAATATAAAGATCATAAAAAGATAAGCTTTTGAAGGGTAAAATGGTCATTTTTATCAAACTCAGACTGTTCATTCGGTCTAAAAAAGAAACAATTTTTGTTGATACAACATTAACCCCTATCTGTTTACAAATTTGACTTGATACAGAAAGAAAGACTTAATAGAGAAAGTCAAAGAATGAAGACTATCCCCCATTAAGCACTATCTGTTTACAAATTTTCCTTCATTTAGTTTTTCTTTCCGTTTCCCTAAGAGTGTTATCATTTTCTCAAAAGAAAATTATACATTATTTATTCAGATAACATTTGAGGAGTTTCTTACTTGTAGATTGTACATGTGGAGGTGTTGTAGATGGAGAGATCGAAGGTGAAATAGAGTTTTCAATTGGAGGCACAGCCGAATCTGCAAATCATTTGAAAAAAAAAATTGTAACTTTTTGCAATGTAAAAGTAGAAAAGATTAAAAAAATATATATACAATGATAGTGTGCATGCATAGATAATGCATACCTAGACTTGGTGGTGGAGGGGTATGGTGGCTTGGCTTACTCGCAGGACCTGGTGGCGGTGGTGGTGGGCGGTGGTGCATTGGCCTACTTGCTGGTCCAGGTGGTGGTGGATACAATGGTGGCAAAGATGGTGGTGGATGAGATTCTGAAGGTGGAGACTTGTAACCTGAATGTGGAGGAGGAGCATGATGCACAACTGGAGCTACATAAAAGAAAGAACAATTATTAAAATATTAATTTTTGGTTATACTCCATATAATATAAAAATATAAAAGGAATTAAAATAAAAAAAAACCTTTAACTGGAGAACGTGGAGGTGGAGTGATGTTGGTTGTTCGATTTGGTGGTGAAGAAACTGGAAAACTGTCTCTTGGAATAGGAGTTGATATGGGAGAAACTGCAAAATTAATAATTAATTTATTAATTATATGTTTATATAGCATCCCTACTTTCATTTCTTCCTATTACAACATTGTACTTTGAGCAAAAAAAAAAATGAAAGTAGAATGTTCAATGGAAAGAAATGAAAGTAGGATGCTATAATAAACACATATTTGAAAGTACATTGCTATTTCTTGCTTTTAGCCCTTTATTTTTATACAACCAATATATCTTTTGGGATAGATGAAGTAAAAAAAAAAAAAAAAAAGACACCTGGTAAATTTGGAGGAGGAATGGATGAGTTATGGTGGATTGGCTGCAAATTTCCTGGCGAGTTTCTTGGAGGCAATGCAACAGGCCCTGCATCAGAAAATGAAATAAATAAATAAATAAATAATCAGATGAATGGAAATAGATATGCTGCATAAATATGAATTTATAATTCACCTGGTAAATTAGATAGTGGTGGTGATGCAACAAGAGATGGTGGTGGTGGTGATGCAACAGAAGATGATGGTGGTGATGATGCAACAGGAGATGGTGGTGGTGGTGATGCAACAGAAGATGATGGTGGTGGTGATGCAACAGAAGATGGTGGTGGTGGTGATGGAACAGAAGATGATGGTGGTGGTGATGCAACAGGAGATGGTGGTGGTGATGATGCAATAGGCACTAAGATTGTAAATTTTATGACATAAATTTGTAGTTAGAGTTATGCCACAAACGAACAAAATACAAGAAATAGCAACATACTTTGATTAATTTGTGTATTATAGCATCCTACTTTCATTTAATTTCATTACAACATTGTGCTTTCAATTTTTTTTTCTTATCAAAGCACTGTATTTTGAAAAACCAATCATATTATAGCATTGAAAATTGCATAGTAATTACATGACATTGCTATAGCTAAGTAGATTTTTCAAAATACAATCCTATAATAAACTAATTAATGAAAGTACTTTGCTATTTCTTGCATTTAACCTATTAAAGAAACCGATTTTTGCTTACCTGGCGGAGATATGGCGGATATAGGCGGAGTTGGAGGTGAATATCTTGGCAATGTGCTTGGGGGTGAAGTCATAGGGGCTGATTAGTAAATTTTATGAGAAAATATTAGTCAGAAAACGTGAAATCAAATAATTAAAAATTATAAGCTTATATTATTTATGAAAATATTAAAAGATTTTATCCCACCTGGCGAATTTGGCGGAGGTATGGTGGATATAGGCGGACTTGGAGGTGAATTTATTGGCAATGTGCTTGGAGGTGATGCAGAAGGGGCTGATTATGATTTGCATATAAAATTGAAAAAATGTCAAAATATTATTTTTGGATTTGCAACAAATTCATGGTTGGTAGATTTGTAAAACAAATATATATATATATATATATATATATGTTATAATCAAATGTGAGATTCATCATTGAGGAAAGAAAGGGTACAAGAGTAAATTGCTAACAAAATTTATCCATTATTGTAATGATTACTACTAAGGGCAAAGAGGTAATTTTCAATTTAGTAGTCACCTGGTAAGTTGGGAGGAGGTAGAGGCAATGTAGGAGGTGAACTTGGTAATGTGCTTGGGGGTAAATCAACAGGAACTGCATTACCAAATAACATGACAAATTTATAAACATTTATGATAAATAAAATAACATGTAAAAAACTTTCATATTTTAAATTTTAAAGAATGTCAGATTTGGTCATTTCATCTATAATTTCTTTAAATAATCAAAATATTCCAAACACTCTGAATATTAATTATATGATGATTACAACTTCAAAGAAAAGAAACACATCCTAACACTCCCATTTTATTACAGTTAATTACATTTCACACCAAAAATTGAAGTACTTTATGAGCCAAAATTTAGCCATGATTACTAAGGGCAAAAAGGTAATTTTCAATATAAACCTGGCAAGATAGGAGGAGATGGAGGCAATGCAGGCGGTGAACTCGGTAAGGTGCTTGGTGGTAACTCAACTGGAACTGCATTAGCAAATAACACAGGAAATATCAGGTAACAAAACAACAACCACCTTTTTCAAGAAACCTTATCATAAACATTAAACACACACCCAAATGATGTTTTAAGAAAAACCTTCACTTTTTATATATAAAAATTCAAGAAACATTTCCAAACAAGACTTATACCGGTTTTCACCGTGTGAACTAAAAAGTCAAACAGACCTTTTCTTATATAGTTTGGGGAATATATATATATATATATATATATATATATATAGTTTAGAAACAAGATATATTTTGCACATTTTCAAATAGAGAAAATAAAAAAAAATAAAAATTAAAAAAAAAAAAGAAATAGATATTCCATTACGTGGCAAGTTAGGTGGTGGTATGGGCAATGTAGGATTTGTTGGTGGTGATGCCACTGGCAACTTGTTTGGAGGCGATGCAACGGGCACTACACATTTTATATAAAATATTAATTTTTGAATATAATTCTTGATTGGACAAAAAAATTCATGATCATATTCATACATACATACATACATACATACATACATACATACATACATACATACATACATACATACATACCAGGCAAAATGATTGGTGGTGGTTGGGGGACGGATAGTGGCACTTGTGGCATAGATGTTGGCACTTGAGCCACGGGTGGCGGATTTTGAAGCATGTCTTTTGGTGGTGGTGCTATTTGTACTGCATTGAAAATTCTTAAAAGTCAATGCAATGAGTGTTTCCTTTTGACTTAATGGGGACATGACTTAATCTGGTAAACTATATATATATATATATATATATATATATATATATATATATATATATATATATATATATATATACTGGTGTTTCTTTTTTAAACATCATTTATCCAGACAATACAGTTTACCTGACATGGTTGGTGGACTGACAGGAGATTTAGAATCCGGTCCCTTTTCCAGTTGAGGAATTGGTGGCACGGATACCGGAGCGGTTGGCGGGACAGCTGGGAGGCTTGGTGGTGAGCTTTCTGTGATTGATGTGATTGGCCCTGCAACTAATGTCATGTATTTTGAACATTAATTTTGATATGACTTCTTTTGAGTTTTAATTAAAGTTCAAAATCATTTGAAGTATGCAAACAAATCCATGTAAATTTCAAATTTTGACCATGAAAATTAAAGTGGAAAGGAGCATACCTCCGGCATTTGGTGGTGGTTGATTTGGAGATTCAAAATGGGGAGGATCTGAAAGGAATTGGTAATTGAATTAGATTTTTTTTTAAATGTTTCACAACAAAATGTTTTTAATAAAATAAAAGTTTTACCATTTGGTTGAGATGTTGGACCAGGTGAATTGCTAATTATTTGGCCTTCATTAATGGGAGGAACACCAGAAAAACTAGCCGATGGTGATATTGTTTGCCCTGAAAGTAAACAGTATAAATATTTTAATACAAGAATGAAATCTATTTTTCAAATTTTCTTAAAGGTGCTAAAGTTCATGAATTTTCTGGAAATATCATAAATCTTCCGAATCTAATGACGAATATAAGCATTGTTTTTGCTAAATTGTAAAGATTCATCGAATTACATCAAATCATGATTACAAATTGATTGAATTACCATTCATGTTTTCACATTTTTAGACAGTAATTCATATTTTCGCAATTAGTAATCACAAAACAAGAACAACTTGCTCCATCGAGATTTATCAGGAATGTAGCTCAAACACAAGAACAATAATTAAAAAGGAAGAAACAACCAAACCCACTTCAAAATTTCATAAATTTCCCAAATGGGATCTCAAGAAATGGCTAGATTTGGATATTATCCATACAGAATCCAAAACCTTGAGAAGGGTAATAAGGGAATTACCTGAAGATCCTTCAAGAAGCAGAGTACTAGCAATGGCACAAACTTGAAACACCAAGAAGAAGTACTTCACCATCGAACCCATCCCATGAATACGAAGAATTAGTAATCCCCAAAACACCAAACCCAAATTGATCCAAAAAGAATCAAACCCAAATAATAAAAATAATAATAACTCTTGTTACTTATTATAATAATAGACTGAACATGTAAAAACTTGAAGCAACAATAAAAGAAGAGAGAGAAAAAGGGTTTAGATCAAAGGACACCCACAAACAGTGAGCGACAAGCAATGAAGAGAAGGAGATGGAGTTCCTTGAAACACTCCAAAAAGGGTTTCGGTTTTTTTATTATAAGAGCATAAAATTATGCTCTGTAATTTGCAGAGCTGATTCTTAAAGGTCGACAGGATCATGTTACTATTACAGTTACATACAACTGTTATCTTTTGTTTTCAAGAATAAAACTAAATTTAATTATATACTATTAAAATGAAAAGAACATATTCTCGTATATTACCAATCTTTATACTAACCCAGGATTAAAAACAACAACACTCGAGACAATCAAGATTAATTCTTTATTGTATTAACTTCTGCAAAAATTAACAACTTTTTCAAGAATCAAGAGTGTACCAAACAGATTATAAAAAAAGGGGGGTTTGGTGGGATTGAGGACGGAGGAATGGATGTTTTAGAGACTTTTTTACAGGGGGATTTTCTTGAAATTGTGAAAATAGAGGAAACCCCACCAAATGTTTTGTGAAAAAAGAGTTAAAAATTAAAATTGTCGGTTTCTGTTGAAAATTTTAGAAAAGGGTTTGATGGGTGGATTAAAAGGGGGTTGCTTTGACCAATTTGGTTCCTGGATTTCGGTTGATGGTGTTGGCCATTCAAGAAGATGGAAAATAAGAGAGATGGCATGTGCCTATTTGCATTTGACAACTCACCTTCTTTTTGTGTGAATGTCAAACAAATCACGATAACGATATTGTGTTAATTTTTAGGTAAATCTTTAATTTGGTACATTGCATTATTTTGGAGATTAAATACAATTTACAATCAGATGGGTTAATCTATATGTATAAATTGTAATACATAAAATATGGGCCTATATAAAATAATGCACAACATGCTAATACTCTACTACGTCATTGCAGTTTGAAAACTTCTAAATTGTTTCTAAAATCTAGGGATGAGCGTGGGACGGAACCGGTACCGACCCGTACCGTTCCCGAATTCCCGAAAACCGAATTTTATCGAAAGTCAATCCCGAGTACCGAACCGAATTACCATCATCGGTACCGGTATCGGGAATGGTACCGGTTTTTGGTACTAGTACCGGTACCGGTGGTACCGAATCCCGAATTTCATGTATTTGGAGTACCGAGTACCGTCCCATATTTTCAAATTCGGTACGGTTCGGTACCGGTTCCGGTACGGTACCGGTACGGGATCGGGATTTGGGACAAACTGCTCATCCCTACTAAAATCTATGAATAGAGATGTATCTGAGTCTAAATGAGAAGTGGCTTCAGTTGTCCATATACCAATCGGTGTCGGGTTGATCAATGGACATAGCGCCAAAGGCTTAAACCAAGTCGGTAGCTTGATTATCAAAAGGTGGGAACCACTCCCATGGTAGAGAAAAAGAAGGTGTGGCGGCATGAAGTGCATCATATTGGTGTTGTCGTATTGGCGAGGCTACGACATAGATTTGTTGGGAGTTGCGTTGGTTATACTCGACTGTGATGAGGCAGCAACTTGGTTGTTGCTTTGTTTTGATGGCGTTGTTGTTGTTGGAAGCGACTGTTAGGTGAGGAGGAAGTGGTTGGTAGGTGAGGAGAAGGCCACAGAGGTGTGAGGAGAAGGCCACATAGGATGACATTGCCCAACCATAAGTGTGACATAGTACACTATATGGAAGCCACAAAAAAGTAGGTAGGTTGTAAGCGCCGGTTAGAGCATGAGGACGTCGGTTTTCATAATGTTCACATCTTCGTTTGTTAGAGGAACGATTAGAGTAGTGGTTACATTGTGAGTTATCAATGGCTCTATAGAAGGGTTGGAGACTTGAGTTGATATGTGAAGTATTATAGACGAAAAAGACTAGCCATTATGGGTCAGACGAGATATGGGAACTTGAGACATGTGTTGTTCCTCTAGTGAGAGCATGGAGCGAGCTCGTAGAAAAGCAGGCAGCGGATTGCGGTAGCGGATCATAGTGGTTATATTGTCAATTTTTCTAGATAATCCATTGAATAAATAACTAACAAAAAATGTGTTTTGGATGGTTTTGTTGGATTAGGTGTCTAAGCCCATAACTATATTTGGTATGTACTTGACCCGGTTGTAGCATGGTCCTTTTGGGTTGCCTTCACCAAAGCAACTTGATTGGATGAATAATAGAGAAAGAGGTTATTATGGTTTATTAATATATTATATGAATATTATATTAAAAGAGGAATCATATTATTTAATTAACATTGGTCAATAATTAATTTAGAATTAATTTTGTGGTCAAAAGAGGTTAATTGAATTAAGGGGACTGATATTGTAACTATGTGATAATTGCAATATGGGCTGAGGAACCCTAATGATAGGGGTGGACGAAATTCTTGTGGAAGCCCACTGGATTTCGTCCATAGTAGGGATTCTGGAAGATTCATGTGGGCTGCTTAGGGCTTAAGCAACCTGATTAGGTATTTGACTGAAACCCTAATTCTTCAGCTATATAAGGACACCATTGGCTTCACATTTTTGGTTACCATAACCTTAGAAGGATTACTAGAGCCGATTTTGAGCCTCCTCCCTCTCTCTCTTGCATTCTCCAATTGCTTTGGTGTTTGTGATCTATTAGAGGCATCGTATTTGAGGTGCTAGGTTCTCAAAAACTCAAGGATCTTCAAGCTTCAATTGAAAGGTAACATTCTTACTAGTTATTTATGTTGATTTCGATTTTTGTTGTATGCTAGATTAGGGTTTGAAAGCTTTGGATGATTATTGCATGTACAATTAGAAAAACCTAGATCCAAAGCTTTAGGGTTTGCATGTGCACCATAAGATTGATGTTTTGCTCATAACCCAACAGTGGTATCAGAGCATAGGCCGTTTTTCTTTTGTATTTGATGCATAGCTAAATTGTTCAAAGCTCAAAAGTCAAAAAATCTTGCATCTGACTAATGAAGTCGTCGAGTCACCTGATGAACTCGATGAGTCCAATCAGTGACTCGGCGAGTCGGGTCGACTGGTGGCTGATTTTTCGGGATTTTGACTGAAATTGAATTAGGATAATTACCAAAAACGTTTTTGACTGATAAAATTCGAGTTTTTTCAATAAGTTATTGATTATCCTAATGCAATTCAAAGATAATTGTCATAAATAAGATAATTACTTGTTTTATATGATAAAGATTGATTATTTGTATTTTGATTTGAATTATCTTGTCAAGAAAATAGTGATGGGTTTTGAGCACTACATCATTCCTATGGTGTACATGCAAACCCTAAAGCTTTGGATCTAGTTTGTCTAATGAACATGCAATAATCATCCAAAGCCATAAACCCTAGATCTAGCATGTGATAATCAAATAACATATGAATTAGGTTTTAGATCTTACCTTGATTGTTATGTAGCAATAACAATCTCAATTCCTTCTTGTAATTTGCTTTTAAAAGCTTAGAGTCGCAAATGTCACTCCTCTAATGTCTCACAAACACCAAGAGCAAGAGGATGAAGAAGGAGAAGATGAGAGGCACTCAAAAACGTCTAGAAACCCTAAGGAAACTCTTAGCCACGTTTTTGGTGCCTTAGGGGTCCTTAAATAGTGAGGCTATTAGGGTTATCTAACAAGGAAATCCTAATTTGACTGCTTAGGCCCTAAGCAACCCATGGACTCCTCCTTTAGAGGCCTTGGACGCTTTCTAATGGGTTTCCCCATAGAATTCGTCCACCCCTCTAATAAGAAGTTCATTAGCCCAATATTCAACTATCACACAGTTGATAGTTCTAGTCCCCTAAGTTTAATTAATCTCTTTTAGCCACAAAATTAATTCTCAATTAATTATCGACTAATATTAATTAAACAATATGATTTCTCCTTTAATATATTATTCTCATGATGTATTAATAAATCATAATTAATCCTCTCTCTCCATAATTCATCCTATCAAGTTGTTTTGGTGAAGGCAACCCAAAAGGACCATGCACCATCGGGTTAAGTACATACCAAAATAGTTATGGACTTAGACACTAATCCAACAGTCTCCCACTTGGATAAGTCTAATAACTATTCTGCGTATGACTTCAGATCCTGGTCCGCAATCGTAGCTTTCAAAAGTCGCTGTCAACTCTGATCTTATCAGAAACGCGTCCTTTAGACAAGGGATCATATATTCCTCCATTACCAGATATCGTATAGACGTGAGACATGGATTGAAATCATTCTCTCAGTCTATGTGTCGTTTCCCGATTTCCGATTTATGACAACTGACTAATTGAACAAATCAAATCAGTCCTGGCCCGGCCGAGCACTTTCCTTTGTCATCACTAAATCATCGAGGGGCCCACAGATATCGCTTTTATCCCACTTTGGGTAAAAGGAATGGATAAACTTCGACTCAATGCTCGCTTGTACTCACTCACCGAATCACACACAACAATACGTTTTATAACACCAAGTTACTGGTGCGTTTACATATTATCAATGTATAACCGACTCGCAAGATACAACTCACACATCTCGGTTTTAAGAATATAAGATATTATCGTCTCACCAATCGCTCGTGATAAAATCCATGAAGCGATCCAAGTGAGCATGGGTTTAATCCAATGCTCAAATCATATTCATAAGCACTCATGAACGTTGTAGCAAACTTTTGCTATGTCTAATACACTTTAGACAATCTACACACCAATTCATGACAATCTTCTTTCATACCTACTCCCAAAGTATGAGTGACTGTGGAACGTTCAAATAATTTGATTATTCTCAAATAACTCAATTATTTAGGAAGTCAAAACATGAAAATTGAAACACAAGAATAATACTAATCTTATATGGCCCCAAACTTTTGAGTATAAATAAAACACTTTTGTTTAATCACCATATTGATTACTCATTATTTGTTTTTTCGGGTAATCAACTTCTTACTTGAATTATAACGACAATTGTCCTATGCTCTTAGCATGCACACTATGTTTACTTATGGTCCTTACTCTGTGAAATAGTATAATTGAATAACATTTTCAATCACACTCATTTTGCAATTCCCAATCCTTACCACAAGTGTAAGAATACCAAATTCTTGCCACTTATAGAATATGTTAGATTCTAACACTTTATGCAACAGTCCTTTCGTAATGTCATGGCACAAAAGTCACCAAGACTCGGCCAATGAAATTACAAAAAACTCTATTGGAGATTGTTACAAGACAATTACATAGACATGAAGTCTCGCATTCAAAGTACATTCCTTTGAACATCCTTCTTGCATAAAAGTTTTTCTAATCTGGACATAAACTCTTAACGTCCAACTCCCAATAAGGAAACATTTCCATATTTGCCATATGACAACTCATTATTAATAGAATCATTTCTAATAATAATAATGTAAATATGGTCCTTCCATTACTATACTTCCAACTGTTCACAAGCGACCAATCCTTGGCGAACCTTAGATTATCCTTGACAGTTGTTTAACTAATTCAGTCAAATCTGATTCTAGTCCTTTTTCCCTCTTAATGCCCTAGGCATTTGGAAAATTTTAGAACGGTCGAATATTACAATGACATGATACTTTACCAGTCTTTTGCTATAATATTTCTATTTGCCATGTTCTCACGATTCGAACTATGAAGAGGGATGTCGTAATCATAATCGAGTGTGAGAACACAACAATTATTTCCATATATAGAATTCTCTTACGTTGAATCCTTTCAACATAACATTCATATATCTTTTTGACTAAATTTTATCAAAATTTATCGATCTAAACCTTTAGATATAAACGAAGTATAATATTATCTCCCTTAATTATAGCAAAACAACTATTCAACCTATGCAACTTTGCAAAGTGAAACTTTTGTTTTCTATAATTAATATTGCTAACTTGTAATAATAATCATGCTCCCAATAACATGATGATTATATCCATACCAGCATAACATTTATGCTCCCACTAGCTTTGACACGTATTCAGAAAACAGCTGAACTTCTAGAAAACAATGCTTATTGACTTTCTTAAGTTCATATTTCCAATACGATGTGCTTCGATAAGCCTTTATCTAAGCTTCTCAAATTCACACACCTTCCTCAGATAGCTCACATGTGTGTCTAAACTAATTCAGAACTTATATCACTAAGTCCCAAATGTTCAGACTAATTGCCAAATCTCACAATTCGAACTATGAAGAGGGATGCCGTAATCATAATCGAATTTGAGAATGCAATTTACATAATCGCTATCTCCTTAAAATCTCTCTTAGTGAAATCATTTCCTCACAATCATTTTCAAGAAGGAGAGAAACCTTATGACACTTAGATTTTATGGTGCATGTGTTCCTATCCATGCAAATTTGTCATAAGCATAATCGCAAGATAAGGTTTGTGACAAATCCAAACTCTTATGGACAGAACTTGTACATTCTTAATTTCTTGCCATCAAGGGTCCCACCATTGCTTTCAAGTTATTTAGCAGCTCACCTATGCCAGTCAATGTACTTTCATTGATCAAGGTGTTTGCCCTTATGCATTCAATTGAGAACTCGTAGAACTCATATGCATAATCACTCAACTGGATTGGCACAAAAATAAAATTTTGTCAACACGATAGGTTACAATCCTCAAGTCGTGTACTAGTGTTTAATAGGTTTACTTTTGAATTTGTTCTTGAAACTTTTCAAGATCTTTTAGACTCCCACTGACCTCTTGACATATAAGATTCTTTTGTCGAGAAACATTTCTTGAAAAAACAAATATTCAAGAGTCAGTGTATGTCTTTATCAAGACAAAACTACACACAATTTGGTATTAGCTGGTCTTTGTCTTATTCAAGACATCACAACTTATCAAAATGTGCAAATGTAAGAACATTCCTATTTAAGATTATGTCACTCAATTCACAATCTTGGAGTATGACTCTAAGAATTGATTTTGGTACGAAGTACGATTCATCTTATTGACTTAACCATTTCAACAATTCTCGACTCCTCTTCTTAGCCATACTAGTGTACTAAGGTGTCCTTTGAGGATGAATTGTAATATGGTTCTTATAATCTTTAAGAGAATCATAAAACATGATACAAAAGTACTCTCCCTTCTTCTTAGATTGGAGAAACTTTTATCTTTCTTGCCTAATTTATTCTTCTTATTCGTTCTGCCATTCATTGAAACTTTTCAATGATTCAGAATTACACTTAATCTTGTAAGCATAATCACGTTTACTAGACTTTTAGTAAATCATGGCGAATAATCTCATCGTTCTTTGTGGTGGACTTGACCAGTGCACAACATTGTGTACCAGAACTCATTATCCTTCACTTGACTCACATACTTATGTGAACAAGGAATTAGTCTTAATTTCCCAAATACGAAGGTTCTCATTCATCACACAATACCAGTTGCATGATTCCAAGTTTCTGTCCAATTGAAACTTGGGTGATGAGAATCTTTCCTCATTTGGTAAATTTCTGACATTACCACAAATAACATAACTAAGAATCAAATCCATTCACAATATTGCTAACAATAGAACCATTCAAACACCTATTTTCATAAAATCCATCGCAAGGAAACATAAATCAAAATTTATTTTTATTGCGGAAAAATATTGTCCTTACAATGCGATTACAAATGAAAACTATGTAAATATTACTTTGCAATTTATCCTAACTCTAAAGTAGTAGCTTAAATATCTGATCCTTGAATCATGCGATCAAAATCCATTTCTTCGCGATCAGACTCAACTTGCTCCTTCCTTTAAGCTTCCTTTCCTTTCTTCGATCCTTCAAAACATCGAAATGTAATCTTATCACATCATGTATTAAGAATCTCCAAATAGGAACTTAATAGAGTTAGATAGTGGATTTTTACCTGAAGCAGAGTCATACATCTTGACTCTCCCATCTCTTAGATCTCTCAGGTAGTCAGGGCAGCTTCGTAACCAATGTCCCTTCTTTTGGCAGTAGAAACACATAAATTCTAATGGAATTGTACACGGGACTATCTCAGACTCAGCCTTTCTCTTGCGTAGAGAAAACTTTTCTGGATTTCCAATGTTACCATTGCCCATAGAGGGCTGGGATATTGATTTACCAGACAAATTTGCTGACCAGTGCGCCAAATCATTTCTGATTCAGCAGCAATAAGCAAATAAGTCAAATCAATAAGAGTCATGCCGTGTTCCATCATATAGTACTCTCTAACGAACTTACCATATGATTCGGGAAGTGACTGAAGAACCAAGTCAACAGCCAACTTCCTTTAAACATCGATTCCTAACAATCCCAATCTATCAATATGTAACCTTTTATCAAAGACATGAGCACAAATAGACTTTCTATTTTCATGTCTTTTGCCAATAGGGCTTGAGTGACCTTGAACTTTTCAAGTCTTCGAACACGTGGGTCAGGGAGAATTATTGGAGGAGGTGGAGGAAATGAAGCATGATTTCCATTTCCACAATACAATCGTGGAACATCATCTTCATGTGGAAAACTTTTTCCAACGGATTTAGGAAGACCATATTTGTCAGACTTTGACATCTATGAAACGGGAGAAAATTCAAGTTTAGTTGATTGAGTCCTTAATAAAACACCCAAATGAGATATTAAGGCTAGGACCCAACACAATATCCTACAAATTGGAAGAGGGATGCCATAATCCAACTCGCAGAACATTTGAAGGTAGGTAAATGACGATTTACCAATTTCCACCATGAAAAACAAAAAGAAGGTTAAGTTTTAAATGAATTGAAACTCCTAGATCTTTTGAGATTCATTGAACTTTTCAATGTCATGTTTAATCTCGGTTATGCCCTTCATTTTTGACTGGGATGCCGAGGATCACAAATAAGGTGTGAATAACCATGCGAATGTACGCGGTGCCCTCAATGTTACAGTCACCTAATTGACGTGCTGGTTAACCACACACGCTCCATCGATCTATGACAAAACATTGAGTCACCCTTCGCTACCAATGCCAAACCCAACTTAGTGTGCCGGTTAACCACACACGCTCCACTAATTGTCTCGACAATGGTACAAATTGTAATTTCATGGAATTGCATCGATTTCACTTTTTCCTAAAGTAACTAAGATTTGGGAATTTTATAAAACATTTAGTTGCTTTATTCATTATACTTTTAATGATGAGAGGGTTCGCCCTATCCTACCCGTTCGGCTAACGACCCTCCACTAGTCAAGAGTGCGGTGGGTAAGAGTGGATACCCATTCAATCGTCATTTTATAGGCAATTTCCTTAAACACCCCTTATAGATCAGCTTCGTGAATGAGGCCTACTAACGGTAAGACTAGCAGTTTAAGTTATACATATATAATATTAGACTTTTAATGTTATATATAGTATAGGGTGTATTTTACACTTTTAAAATACTAGGTGGTTTAATTTTATAAATTACACTTTTAATTTAATTAAATATAAACCATATCATTATGGATTTATTAACTCTCTTTTAATTATACTATTAATTAACTTAATAAAATCATAAAGGTGTAATTTGAACTTTTTCAAAACTAGGGTTTTAGAATTTAAAATTTCAAAAATTAAACTTTTAATCAAAAATTTAAATTCCAAAACTTGAGGGCAAGTTTTGAAACCTTTCAAAATATTAAGGTTCAACTATTTAAATTTCAAAACAAAAACTTTTAAAGTTCAAATTTAAACTATAAAACCTAAAGGGTGAAAAATGAAACTTTTCCAAACTTTATCAAGAACGTTCTAGATCAACAATTCAAATAAGGCAATTAACAATTAATTATGGTTATATAATTTTGAGCTAGTCGAATTACTTGCAAGATAATTCACCAAATAACTAAAATAATTAAACATTATCTTATAAGACAACAAATATTTGATTAATTGGTAATTATCTACTATTTTGGCAAGGATATTCACCCAAAATCAATAAAAATCGGATTTTACTAATTAAAAAAACGTTTATGGTAAGTATCCCAAGCCAAAATAGCAAGCAAATCGCGAAATTGTGCTGTCAGACCCTTTGACTCGTCGAGTCTGACCTGGACTCGTCGAGTTCAGTCGACTCGGCGAGTCATGCAATCAGAACCAAAAAAAAATCGATTTTTTAAGCAATAAACGATCAAAATAGCATCAATTCATGAACAAACAGCCCTAGGCTCTGATAACACTGATGAGTTTTGAGCACTACATCATTCCTATGGTGTACATGCAAACCCTAAAGCTTTGGATCTAGTTTTTCTAATGAACATGCAATAATCATCCAAAGCCATAAACCCTAGATCTAGCATGTGATAATCAAATAACATATGAATTAGGGTTTAGATCTTACCTTGATTGTTATGTAGCAATAACAATCTCAATTCCTTCTTGTAATTTGCTTCTAAAAGCTTAGAGTCGCAAATGTCACTCCTCTAATGGCTCACAAACACCAAGAGCAAGAGGATGAAGAAGGAGAAAAGGAGAGGCACTCAAAAACGTCTAGAAACCCTAAGGAAACTCTTAGCCACGTTTTTGGTGCCCTAGGGGTCCTTAAATAGTGAGGCTATTAGGGTTATCTAACAAGGAAACCCTAATTTGATTGCTTAGGCCCTAAGCAACCCATGGACTCCTCCTTTAGAGGCCTTGGACGATTTCTAATGGGTTTCCCCATAGAATTCGTCCACCCCTCTAATAAGAAGTTCATTAGCCCAATATTCAACTATCACACAGTTGATAGTTCTAGTCCCCTAAGTTTAATTAATCTCTTTTAGCCACAAAATTAATTCTCAATTAATTATCGACTAATATTAATTAAACAATATGATTTCTCCTTTAATATATTATTCTCATGATGTATTAATAAATCATAATTAATCCTCTCTCTCCATAATTCATCCTATCAAGTTGTTTTGGTGAAGGCAACCCAAAAGGACCATGCACCATCGGGTCAAGTACATACCAAAATAGTTATGGACTTAGACACTAATCCAACAAATAGATTAGGTCAAATTATGTGATAAAGATTAATAATATGATTAATTAATTATTTTTCAAATTTGATCTAAAAGATGTTTTGAAAAGTTTCAAAACTTACCCTCAAGTTTTGGGATTTAAATTTTTAATTAAAAGTTTTAATTTTGAAATACTAAAATCCTAAACCCTTGAATTTTACAAGTTTAAAATTCAACCCTTATACTATTATAATATTATAAGATTAATAATTATATATATATGTATAAGATAAACTAGTCTTACCGTTAGTAGGCCTCATTCACGAAGTCGGTCTATAAGGGGGGTATAAGGTTACTGCCTATAAAATGGTGGTTTAATGGGTGTCCACTCTCACCCACCGCTTCCTTGATTGGTGGAGGGTCGTTAGCCGAACGGGTAGGATAGGGCAACTAATTCCTCATTAATAAGTATAATGATTTTAATAAAGTAACTAAATATTTTATAAAATCCCAATCTTAGTTACTTTAGGTAAAATGTGAAATGATGCTATTCCATGAAATTACACTTTGCACCTTGCCAAGTCGTTAATGGAGCGTGTGTGGTTAACCGACACACTAATTTGGGACTAGCAAAGGTGGCAAAGGGTAGCTCGATGTTTATCATAGATCAATGGAGCGTGTGTGGCTAACTGACACATTGATTAGGTGGTAAATGACATCGAGAGTACCAAGTACATATGCATGGTTATTCACACCTTGTTTGTGATCCTCGGTATCCCAGTCACAAACTTGAAGGGCATAATGAAGATTTAAACATGTCATTGAAAAGTTCAATGAATCTCAAAAGAATCTAGGAATTTCAATTCATTTAAAACTTAAAATCTTTTTCGTTTTTCATGGTGGAAATTGGTAAATCGTTATTTACCTACCTTCATATTATTTGCAATTAGATTACGGCATCCCTCTTCTGAATTGTAAATAATCATGTTGGGTCCTAGCCCTAATTTCTCATTTGGGTGTTTAATTGGGGATTATTATCTAATCTAAACTTTGTTCCTTTTCTATTTCAAATGTCTACTTAAAACAACAACGCTTCTGGCTCGACCCCTTCTGGCTCATTCTCACTCATGAACTTGTGTGGGAGGGTGATATTTGATGGAACCAATTTTAATGATTGGATCCGCAAAATACGCATGGTCACCCCCTACGAGGACAAAGAGTATGTTCTCGACAAGGATCTGAAGGAGGTTAACGTGAACACTGCTACTCCCGAAGAAATTGTTGCGTACGAAACTCATGAGCGAGATGCTACGAAGGTTCATTGCATCATGCTCGCAACAATGACTGCTGAACTCCAAAAGTCCTACGAGGACTATTATCTATACGAGATGCACCAAGATTTGATGGAAATGTACCATCAAAGTGCTAGGCAGGAGAGGTACGAGATCATCACCTCGATGATCACTACCAAAATGAAGGATGGAGAGTCCATCACGGCCCACTTGCAGAAAATGAAAAGGTTTATGGACCGCTTGCTGAAGTTGAACGTGAACTTCGACGAGGAGCTAGCCATAGATATCATTCTACACTTGTTGCCTCCTTGTTACGACCAGTTTCGTATGACCTATCATATGAACAAGGAGGAGGTCACTCTGAGCAAGCTTCAAGGCCTGCTAAGGACTGCTGAGAGTAGTCTAAAAGGCAAATATGTTGCATCTACTCCTACTACTACTGCCCCTGTCTTGGCTATTGGGCAAGGGAAAGGAAAGAAGAGGAAGGCTCCCTCAAAGAGTCACAAGGGTAAACCCCATGATGGATCCTCTTCTAGCGGGACCAAAGTTGGTTCTGCTACCCCCTCTTCCAACCCAAAAGAAGCAGAGTGGTTCTACTGTCACGACAAAGGGCATTGGAAACGAAGCTGCCTGAAGTATCTACAGGACATCAAGGACGGGAAGATAAAGCCCTCCTTCGCAGTTATTTATACTATTCAATCTAACAACTCATCACATGCTATTTCTTGGGTCCTTGATACAGGATGTGGTTTTCACATGTGTTCTGATTTGCAGGGTCTAAGAAGAAGTAGGGATGTGGAGCATGGGAAGATGAACCTGATCATGGGAAATAGGAAAGCGTCGCCTGTCACCAAGATTGGAGTTTACTCTTTAGTGCTTAGTAGTGGGTTAGGGTTAGATTTAAATAATTGTTGCTACTCGTCAGAAATGGCGAGAAACATTATTTATTTTCATGGTTTGTACAGACAAGGTTTTAGATTTTCGTTTAATAATGAAATTGGTTCTATTAATGCTTTCTTGAATGGTACTTTCTATTTTGAAGCATTGCCTTGTAATGGAGTATATGAAACTGTGAATATTGTAGACAAATTAGGAAATAATGTGTTGCACATTGATTCGTCCAATGGTTTGGACAAAGCATGCTTGTGGCATTGTCGTCTTGGACATGTCAACAAGAAACGCATAGCCCAACTCCAAAAGGATGGAGTGTTGGAGGTATTCGACCTCAAGTCGGATGATACGTGTGAATCTTGTTTACTTGGAAAGATGACCAAGTCACCCTTCACTGGTACTTGTGAAATGGGTGAGGGTTTATTGGATCTCATACATACAGATGTATGTGGGACCTTTAGATCCACCACAAGGGATGTGAATCGCTTCTATGTGACTTTTACTGATGATTATAGCAGATATGAGTATATCTACTTAATCAAGCACATGTCAGAAACCTTTGAAAAGTTCAAAGAGTTTAAGAAAGAAGTGGAGAATTAGCTGGGCAGGAAAATTAAGATGCTCTGATTCGATCGAAGAGGTGAGTACCTTAGTATTGAATTCCACGACTACCTCAAGGAATGCAGAATTGTTTCGTAATTGACGCCACCTAGGACACCGCAGTTGAATGGTGTGGCTGAGAGGCGCAATCGAACCTTGTTGGACATGGTTCGTTCCATGATGAGTCGAACTTCGTTACCTATCTCATTCTGGGGGTATGCCTTAGAGACTGCCGCCCATATCCTTAATCTAGTCCCGACTAAGAAGGTTGCCAAAACACCTCATGAGATGTGGACAGGGAAAGTTCCCTCATTGGCACATATCAAGGTTTGGGGTTGCGAGGCTTTCGTAAGACGAGAGACTCACGACAAGCTCGAGCCTCGTAGTGAGCGGTGTATTTTCATCGGCTATTCGCAGAAGTCCTTTGGATATCTCTTCTATAGACCGAGTGACAATGTTGTCTTCGTTGCGAGGAGAGGGGTTTTCCGAGAGCGAGAACTCATATGCCAAGAGGACAGTGGGAGACAAATTGATCTTGAAGAGCTTCAAGAATTAAACGATGAAGGAACCTCTAACACTGGCGCTCAACCCGAGGAGTAAACTCATGTTGAACCGATTGACGAATCCTTACCTCTTAGACGTTCCAGTAGAGTTAGTGTTCCACCTGTGTTGTATGGTTTCCATATAACAAGTGAAGGTGATATGTTTATTAGTGATAGTACACTAATAAATTTGGATGAACCTAACAACTACAAGGAAGCCATGGCAGGCCCGGAGTCTGCGAAATGGAAAGAGGCTATGGACAGCGAGATTCAGTCCATGTATGACAATCAAGTTTGGAACTTGGTTGAAAATGTGTCAGGTCGTAAGACGGTCGGGTGCAAATGGATCTTCAAGAAGAAGACCGACATGGATGGGAAAGTACACACATATAAGGCGTGATTGGTTGTGAAGGGCTTTAGTCAAACTCCCGGAGTTGACTATGATGAGACCTTCTCACCAGTAGCAAAGATTAAGTCTATAAGGGTTATGCTAGCCATAGCTGCATTTCATGACTATGAAATATGGAAAATGGATGTCAAAACCGCTTTCCTTAATGGGAAGTTGGCTGAAGATGTTTACATGACTCAGCCAGAGGGTTTTTTCAATGCATAGCACCCTAATAGAGTGTGTAAGCTTGAGAAATCCATTTATGTATTAAAACAAGCATCTCGCAAATGGAATCTTTGTTTCGATGAGAAAGTCAAAGAGTTTGGTTTCTCAAGAAGCAAGGATGAGTCCTGTGTATATGTCAAAGCCAGTGGGAGTATAGTTAGCTTTCTCTTATAGTATGTGGACGACATACTACTCATAGGAAACGACATCCCAACGTTGCAAGAGGTTAAGTCCTGGCTTGGGAAGTGCTTCACTATGAAGGACCTCGGAGAAGTTTCTTATATTCTAGGGATAAGGATATTGAGAAATAGGAGTAAGAGACTAATAGGACTTAGTCAAAGTACTTACTTGGATAAAGTGTTAAAATGTTTTAGCATGGAAAATTCCAAGAAAGGGGAGTTACCGATCCAAAGCAATACCAAGTTGAGTAAGACTCAAAGTCCGAGTACCGATGTTGAGATAGCAGAGATGAGCAGAGTACCTTATGCTTCCGTTGTTGGCTCAATCATGTATGCTATGACGTGTACTCGCCTTGATGTGGCCTTCTCTTTGAGCATAGTCAGCAGATATCAAGGGAACCCTGGTAGAGCTCACTGAACTGCGGTAAAGAACATTCTTAAGTACCTACGGAGGACCAAAGACTGGGCTCTTGTCCTCGGTGGGAGCGATGAATTGAGAGTGCGAGGGTATAGTGACGCTAGTTTTCAGACTGACCGGGATAATTTCCGATCTCAGTCGGGCTGGGTATTTATCATGAATGGAGGAGTAGTGACATGGAACGTTCCAAGCAGGAGACCGTAGTTGATTCAACATGGGAATCAGAGTACATAGCAGCGAGCGAAGTGTCAAAGGAGGCAATATGGCTGAAGAACTTCATTGGAGACCTTGGAGTTGTACCTGCCATAAAGGAGCCTATGGAGATTTTCTGCGATAACGAAGGTGCGGTTGCCTTAACCAAGGAACCGAGGGATCATGGCAGATCCAGGCATATCGACAGAAAATATCATTTTATTAGACATCGGGTAGAAGAGGGACTCCTCGTAGTAAAGAGGGTATCGTCAGAGGATAACCCAGCAGATCCCCTTACGAAGGGACTGAGTAGGGTTAAGCACTTACAGCACGCTAGGAGCATTGGGCTGAAGGACGATATTAGTTTTAGTGATTAGATAGCTTTTAGAAACTTTTAATAGATAAATTGTAATTAACATTTGATGATTAAATAAAGGAGTTTTATTTATAAGTAAAGTTACTGTCTTGTGTTAATTATTTACTATTGTTTCACTTTGCATGTTTTGACTTCCTAAATAATAAGATTATTTAAACTATCCACAGTCGATCATACGTTGGAAGCAAGTATGAAAGAAGACTGTCATGAATTGGCTTGTAGATTGTCTAAGCGTTTAGACATAGCAAAAGTTTGTTGCAATGTTCATGAGTGCTCCTGAAATAAGATTTGAGTATTGGATTAAACCTGCGCTCACATGAATCACTTCATGGAATTTAATCACGAGTGATTGTGAGACGATAATATCATATAGTCTTTAGACCTAGATATATAAGTTGTTGTTTACGAGTTGGTTGTGCATTGATAATGCGTAAACGCATCAGTAACTTGATGTTATAAAACGTATTGTTGTGTACGATTTGATGAGTAAATAGTAAAAGCATATAAGTCGAAGTTTATATGTTCCTTTTATCCTACGAGGCTAAAAGCGATATCTTGGGCCCCTCGATGATTTTGTTTTGACTTATGTGTCGGGCACGGTCAGGACTGAATTGATGTGTTTAATTAAGTTCTATGTCAGACAAATTAGAGATCGAGAAACAAACTGCTGGACAATAAGTATGACTATGTTCCATGTGATTGTCCACACGATATATTGAGAACGGAGGACTATACGATCCCTTATCTATAGGACGTGTCAGGGTTCGACAACAACTTTTGAGAGCTACGATTACTAATCGGATTTTGAAGTCGTACTTGCATTTATAGTTATTAGACTTATCCAAGTGGAAGACTCTTGGATTAGGTGTCTAAGCTTATTACTATATTTGGTATGTACTTGACCCGGTTGTAGCATGGTCCTTTTGGGTTGCCTTCACCAAAGCAACTTGACTGGATGAATAATGGAGAAAGAGGTTATTATGGTTTATTAATATATTATATGAATAATATATTAAAAGAGAAATCATATTATTTAATTAACATTGGTCAATAATTAATTTAGAATTAATTTGTGGTCAAAAGAGGTTAATTGAATTAAGGGGACTGATATTGTAACTATGTGATAATTGCAATATGGGCTGAGGAACCCTAATGATAGGGGTGGACGAAATTCTTGTGGAAGCCCACTAGATTTCGTCCATAGTAGGGATTCTGGAAGATTCATGTGGGGTGCTTAGGGCTTAAGCAACCTGATTAGGTATTTGACTGAAACCCTAATTCTTCAGCTATATAAGGACACCCTTGGCTTCACATTTTTTGCTACCATAATAGTGTTGTCAATAGCGACCATAGCGATTGCTATAGCGAATAGCGAGGCGAGGCGATGCAGTGTCGCTATGGGGTTCATAGCGACTGAATAGCGACATAGCGACCTATTTGACTTTTTTTTAAATTTTTTTAAATTTTTTTATTTTTTAAATCTAGTATAAATAGAACTGGTTTAGGGTTTTTAGTTGACTAAGTCAAAGAGAGCATCGGATATCTAAAACTAACACTTGTTTTTTTTGTAATATGCATGTTTTAGAACTTAATTGAACTAATAGTCTTTGTTTTTAGCTTATTTATTAGTTATAATTGCTAATTAGGTGAAGGTAAAAGTAGTATTAATTTTTTAATAGGCATTCGCTAAAATGAAATAGCCATCGCTATCGCCACATAGCATATAGGTAGGTTGTCGCTATTACCTCGCTATCGCTATCGATAACACTGTACAATAACCCTAGAAGGATTATTAGAGCCGATTTTGAGCCTCCTCCCTCTCTCTCTTGCATTCTCCAATTGTTTTGGTGTTTGTGATCCATTAGAGGCATCGCATTTGAGGTGCTAGGTTCTCAAAAGCTCAAGGATCTTCAAGCTTCAATTGAAAGGTAACATTCTTACTAGTTATCGATGTTGATTTCGATTTTTGTTGTATGCTAGATTAGGGTTTGAAAGCCTTGGATGATTATTGCATGTAAAATTAGAAAAACCTAGATCCAAAGCTTTAGGTTTTGCATGTGCACCATAGGATTGATGTTTTGCTCATAACCCAACATGTTCATTGATCAAATAAGTGACAATAATGTGTTCGGGAACCGGGGCATCTATATTGGTAGTTTCGTCTTCTCGGAACATTGTGTAATGGATCGATCACCAAGAACCATGGTACATAACTAACTGTCAAATTCAATAGTACGTTCATCTTTATTGTCACAAATAAATGCTTTAGATATAATCCACACAAAACGAGTGATAGCCCCTTTTTGAGAATCATGTTGAGTAGATATTGTATGATTATACCATAAATCCACATCTTGTCCAATTAGTCCAACTTGAACAATTCAACATCATCGACGTCGGTAGATTTTGATGAGCTCTCAAGATGTTAGACTACGACATAACCAATACAACAAGTTTCAAATAATTATCTCTAAACATCATCGTTGAGATCTAGAATGGGAGGAACATAAGTTATTTATGTTAGTGATGTTGTAGGGTTTGTTTTTTGGGTGCAGTGGCATCAACCCAGAAACTTGAGAATCGATTTACTTTATGTAAGAGTAATATTGAGAAAGTTGTAATTCAGTCTAAGAAAATTCAGTAAATATAAAGTTTAATAACGGAGTCCGTATTAGAAGTATATGGTTGTCCGAAGTTGAGATAAAAGTACGTTGCTATTTTGAGAAGGTCAACGAAAGTCAAAGTCAAACGGTCAAATTTCGGTGCTACACGACGCGTAGATCGGGTTATGCAGCGCGAAGATGAAGTGAGTCACGAGGACACGTGACATGTGGCGAGTGGTGGGACATGTGGCAGGTGCGGAGCTCGACATGTCACCGTGGCGCGACCACATGTTTGTCACAGT